>NC_090287.1:5997500-6304666 GCF_037392515.1 Haliotis asinina
CTTTCTTCATTCGATTTTGTGCTGTATCAGCAGTTATAACATGCTCCTATCTATCATATAGACCATATCTGCAGGCCTCAATATGCCATATTAGAAAATTAAAGTGTGTCTTTTATTTAGTAAGGCATTCAGTGTGAATATCTTTTTTCTAATCTTGTTACCCATCTCTGTCAGTGTATGAATATCAGCAGACTGTATCTCAGGCTCCTTTAAAACATTAACAGGCCTGAATGTTCAGTCTGTCCTTGCATTATTGGGATTTAGAAACACAACAGCTACTTATCTGTAGCCAGGCATTGTTCTGCAACAGGTCTCAACCAATGGTGTAAATAAATATTACCAACAACTCACACTGCTTGTCTAGCATCGGGAAGAAAATCAGCTTGAACTGGAATTGGCCTCCATTGATCTCAAGAGCCATCATTGCTCCAAAGTGACTCCATATTTGTCAATAACGGGGAATTTTGATGAATTCATCATTTGATTTCTACTTGAAATTCACACTGGTAATGAGAATTCATGTATGAAGAGGATACGGAGTGATACTCAGGCAGTATATTCCCTGCCTGGGAATACATGGTTGAAGAATAAATAGGAATTGTATGTAGAAGACATCATGCTGCATTACATCTAGTGATGGTGATGTGGCTGTACGCCTGTCATGTAGCAGTGTTTGCTGTCTTGTGGAACAACTGTCTTGCAGAATATCCTGCGTAATTTAACAGCAAATACGAAGGAAGATTTTATGATAACCAACATTTAATCAACGCATTATGAGGAAATAGAAATAGCTCTTCAAATCAAATCTTAAGGTGCTTATTTTCAAAACGTTTAAAAAATACTTGGCAGAATTATTAAGTTGTTTCAGATATGTCGATTAGGTCTTTTCCTTCTGACATTTGGAGAACTTTACTGTTCTCTTTACTGTTTACTTTACGAATTTCTAGCTGGTTGCAAAATGTGTGAATATATTTAATCCTGTGTGTCCACTCATCTTGAATGGCACTTTGTGGTTAAGTGGTATTACTATATTTATTGGGATTCAAGAGTAAAGTAGTTCCAAAGCACCAAGGATAAGCACAAATGGATGATGTATTGGCGGAGAGTGCAAAATTAGTTTTGCTTCTCATGAGTTCACTACGACATTGGTTAAATCAACTCCATTAAGAACCAAGAGATCATTCTTTCCTAGAGTACCTAATGCATGCAAATATGCTCCTGGAGAAATGGTAGTGGAAAACCTTGTTTGTCTTACAGACCTTGAGACAAACACATCCCAGAAAACCAATGTCTAGAATATGTCTAGATTACCAAAGTCTCAGGAAAGTTTCTGGAAGAAAGTCTCTGGGCTCCTCTTTACTGGGTTTGAAGTTTTTATATTTTGAACCTTTTTTATCTGAAAATGTTCATTTCAGGAACTATATGTTAGTCTATGTTGAACCCACACCTATTCACTACCATACTCAGCTCTGAGACTTCTTCCACAGTGTATGGGGATAATATAAACGAAACCTGGCTTGCTTCCACAGGAGATATGGCTTGCCAAGACTGATACATTTCAGTGTTATGTGCTGGCTGTACTGTTTACACTCAAGATGCTGGTCATTAACTGAAGAAGTTGGTGAATGAGTATGGCTGATAGTGGCAGCTTATTACATATGTGTCTTCTAATATTAAGCATTGAATACTTACTCATAACAAATTACAATTCCTCAGCAGGCCTCCCGAGTTTTAGGCTATCTGCTCCTGTCGACACATATCTTATCAAAGAACATGGGAGTTGTTAATGTTTCCCAACATTGCTGAGATGTTGTAATGAACTGAAATTATGTTGACTGCCCGTTTATTAAATACATGTTAGAAATTTGGAATAAAGTAAATGATTGTGGTAGCAACTGTTTGTAGTCAAACACATGTGTGAACAATGCGATGTAAGTGCTTATTCCTCCTCATGGATAGTGTTAATCTCCTTCTGGTTTCAAAATATACTTTGGGCGTAGTAAAATATAAGTCATATGGTGACCATTTTTTTCATGGTTTTCAAGACGTATTGTCAAATTTATGTAGCTGAGTAGTTAAAGTGTTGGCCCATCACGCCAAAGACCTGTGTTGTATTCCTGATGTGAGCACAAAGTGTGACGCTAATTTGTGGTGTCCCCTGATGTGATATTGCCAGAACATTGCTAACTCATAGTGTCCCCTGATGTGATATTGCCAGAACATTGCTAACTCATAGTGTCCCCTGATGTGATATTGCCAGAACATTGCTAACTCATAGTGTCCCCTGATGTGATATTGCCAGAACATTGCTAACTCATAGTGTCCCTTGATGTGATATTGCCAGAACATTGCTAACTCATAGTGTCCCCTGATGTGATATTGCTAGAACATTGCTAATTCATAGTGTCCCCTGATGTAATATTGCCAGAACATTGCTAACTCATAGTGTCCCCGATGTGATATTGCCAGAACATTGCTGACTCATAGTGTCTCCTGATGTGATATTGCCAGAACATTGCTAACTCATAGTGTCTCCTGATGTGATATTGCCAGAACATTGCTGACTCATAGTGTCTCCTGATGTGATATTGCCAGAACATTGCTAACTCATAGTGTCCCCTGATGTGATATTGCCAGAACATTGCTGACTCATAGTGTCTCCTGATGTGATATTGCCAGAACATTGCTAATTCATAGTGTCCCTTGTGATGATATTGTCTGAATATTGCTAATAGCAGCATAAAACCATACTCACTCACTCTAGACTATCTGAACTATATAAATACACTGGTTTTTACATTTCCTTTATTTGTTTAAAGTGCACCAGCTTCTTAGGAAATAGTTTAGAGCTATGATGATCTAACACAGTGCTGTGAAGTGCTAGAAATGCAGAAAGCCATCACACATTCATAAAACAATTTTTATGTTTGCTTTCATACCAACATTATTTTGATTCCTTGAATTACGGAGTGAGCATATGTAAATACTTCCTGAAATATCAACAGCTATTACTAGAAACTTGAGTTAGATGTATACTTTCATTCATTAAATCCTGTTTAGACATTATCTTTCAAGCATGCTACCTTGGTATGATTGTGTTGGTGATGGCTTAACTGAGTCACAATGGTCTGTGAATCACCCTGTAGACCGGCAGTGACTAATGAAGATGACAGCGGCTAGTCACAGACCTTCTGGCAGGTGGTGTTCCTCAACTTCCTGATGGTCCGCGTTTGGATGCCTCCATGTCAGGGATATTCTCAGAGATATATTCAGCTTTAGGAAACTTATGGCTGTAGCACACATTAGATGTTATAGAACCATGAACTGCAGTTAGAGTTTGTTATCAGAGATCGGCCAGTAGTGAACAGACTTAATTTTAACATCTATGGAGCTGTAACATTCAATAATAGTTCTTAGATAATACTCTTATATTGTTTTCACAAATCTGTAATACACATGTGAAAATACACACTGGTATGGGTTTTTTGTTTGCTTTGTTTGTGTGTTTTTGTTTTGCTTGTTTGTTTGTGGGGTTTTTTTGGGGGGTGGGGGTTGTTTTGTTTACTCTTTATTGTTTTGTTCTTCATATTTTTATTGGTAGTCTTTTTCAATCATGAGTATTTATAGGGATTAATTACTGGCTGGTCAAGAAGTTGGTTTGGATGTGGGATTGGGTATCTCCTGCTAGAGCAGGGTGTTTGATATAGTGATTGGGGATTACTGTTTGATGTGTCCAACTTTCACAGAGCAATTCTAGGACTAGTGTTAGATCTATGGGTGATCGTTCCGTGACCTACATGATCACAGATCATGCTTTCCTATGAAATCCCAGACCAGACACTGTCTTCAGACCCAAGTTGAACATGAAGCAATTCAACTACTGCCATGGCCATCTGACATGTACTTCCCCTGTCACCATCATGCTGGGCTCACTGAAACTGCTGTCTGTGATGTTGTGGAAGAGGCTGACGTCACCACAGTCAGATCTCAGTATGTCTGCCACTCTGCAAGGAACAAGTTTAAGACTCATCTTTAGTATCTCAGGCAGTTTTAGATATGCTTAAAATATTACACACAGATATCTTTGTTTCTCTTTAAGTGTGTGAGGTCTGTGATCCTTGTGATATCACTGTTGGTATGAATATCGACACAGAACATAAACCCTGGGTAATTGCAGAGTACATCTCACTAATGGCTGCTAATGTTAGAGTCTATGTTTGTGTGGTCAGCAGGAAACGCTTAATCCTTCAGCGTCTCTGGGAACTTTAAGGACTGACTGTTGTACATACCTGCTGGTAGATCACTGAAAATAATTCACCACTCAGTCCCTGCTCAAAAATACATACTGAACCGAACCTTCACATTTTGCTATTGTCCCAGGACACTATCATGCACAGGTTTGCTTCATACTGACAAGTGTGTTTGAATCTCAGATTCATCCTTAAAAGTGCAAATTTGTGTGTGTTGACTATGTATTGTGACAGTTTGGGTCTGTGTTATGATATCACTGGGCCATTATTTCTGGTATTTGTTTGGAAGCAGGATGTATGTTGTGAGAAGACTTACCCATGTATTATGGGTACTTGTTTCTAAAATATTGCCAGTTCAGGAAACTAGATTAGACTAACAACTAGTTTCTGAAATGAACTTATTTATAGAGAAAAAAGAGAACAAAAAACAATTCATTTCTTGAAACTATGATAATCTAGACTTGCCACATAATCTAGACTCGCATAGGCTTTATTGGATATATTTGTTTCAAGGTCTATAAGACAGACTTTGAAACTGGACATGCTAGTGTGATGAGATCTTCTGAGAATTCACCCCTGGTGCTTCACAAAGTGTTTAAGGGTACACTTGTGAAGGATGGTGGTTAAAGTGTTTACCAGTCAGACTTCCAAGATGGGTTCAGATCCATGCGTGTCAGTTTGGGTATTGTGTGTGACTGAGTGATTAGATGCCTACAGTGCGGTCAAAGGTTACTCTTGTGGAAAGGTACCTAGAAATCATTCTGAACCTTCTGTATTTACCAGCATCCTGCCATAACCTTCAATCCATAGCAAATGATACACTCAATAGAGCCTAGCTGACATACTGTGGGCATTGATGTAAAAAATCTTCAATGATGACCTCTTTCAGGCAAACCATCCACAAATGCTTAACAATTCTTGTCTTTGTAGTTTATCGACAAGTAAAACAATAATTACTGTGGCAGGCAATTTTATTCAGAATTTATATTATATCCGATCTTGTTGGAACTGATCAATCCTGATGGATATCTGAGGTGTGCCGAACCCATGTGAAATAACAGTAGATCATATTGATTATGGACACACGCACAAGGTCCACTGGTATGTAGAAATGCTTTTAGCTAATGTTTTTTTTACCTCTGTGGCCAGATTGCTGAATTAAGAGACCGTTGGTAACAAACTGGTGCCTTGATAGGGAAAGCAAGAAAACTGAGCTCTGTCTACTCATGTTGATGTTTGTCTTCTCTGGGTCTTTTGATAACATGGCCACTCTCCCTGTCCTAATTGGCTGTGCTTCTACATCTAGTTGTAGTCCACTGATTGTCATGTTTGTAACAGAATGACTTGGTAAAAGGGAGGGAACATATTCTGGTTGGACAATTGTCTCATCTTGTTTCGCTGTTGACAACAAGTTCACAAATTTATATCTTCTGTAAAAATCATTTAGTGATGTGAGCTGCAGAACGTGTGTGGTAAACTTGGTCATGGTCAGACTCTGACTCTACAGTCATCATCTGTTTGATGGGGCACAGATTTGTTTTGTCAATGTCAGAAGTTGGACGAGAGAAGAAAAATGTATTCTTTGTAAAAGAGCTCTCAGAATGGTTTATATATAATGTTTTGGGGCTAGGGTAGAAGGGGAAGGTGTTCTGTTTTTCCACAATTTTTGTTTTCATATTTCTGTCTTACGCTCATGTCAACGACAAGGGACACAGCTCTAGTTTACTTTACAAGGAATTTCGGTATATTGTTGGAGACAGAATGTCTGATATTTGTTTGCCAGTACATCAATGGATCTAGTGTTTTCTTCTGAACAAACAACTATCAAAGGGTCAGTCCCAGAGGACACCATGGAGTTCATCCAGCTACTGATCCTTGGTGTTTGAGAACCTTACCAGTCTCTTGGGTTTCGCTGAAGTGCTATCACTGCTGTATCTGTGTCCCTTCCAGCGTTCTTCTCACTTTGATTTGACCATATAATACTGTTCAAAAGCAGCAGTAAAAAGTCGCTTGAACAGCGATTAGGGAGCCTACTCACATCCTTGAACTCAGCCATGGACCTCTCTGCTCCCAACAATTCCAGTAATGAGGATCCCAGCAAGGCAGGTAGAACTCCATACATCACAGTGATGAAACTTAGGGTTAACTGCTCACCCTGGTCTGAGTGGACAACCCTGCCACGAGCTGGCAAGATGTACTGTCCAGACTCTTGGTGGCCTCCTTCACTGTTTTGTAGGGTGGAGAGCAAGGTTGTTGACCTCACTGGTTTATTGGCTCAGTGTCCATTAGTTCAGTGATATCAGGTATCCACCGCCTCATACATCTTGGACCACATGCATTATAGTCTGTTGCATACAAATTATTTGTGTAAACATCAAGGAAAGTAGATTGTATTTTTAAGACTTAAAGTTATCGATATACATTAATATAATGATGTAACAAACTTGAAGGCATCACTAATGTTGCTTCAGTATAACTGTAGTGCATTATGCATATTTCAGTCAGACACGAGACCATATGATATTAATCTATTATATGGTCTCTGGTCACAGTAAGTGTAGTGACCTCAAATTTAGTCACTGCATCTGTCACTGCATTATGAATGTACTTGACTGTAGTGGGACAAAAGTTATTCTATTCCTCTGCAAATTGTTTAAAGTCTGTATGTTCGTGTGTACATGTGGATATTTTGACATGTGACGTATTTACAGAGTCAGGCATCATACAGTAATGCAACCAGATAAGGCCAAACAATGATCAATAGCATGAACATGCTGAGTTTTATGATTCTGTCTAAATGTTAAGTATTTTTTTAATAATGAGTGAGTGAATTTAGTTTTATGCCACACTCAGCAGTATTCTCGCTACATGGCTGCAGTATTCACATAGTAAAGTTGGATGATCCAGTGATCAACAGCATCAATGCTGGATACAGTTTGGGGCGGCGATGACATGTGTCAACCAACATATGTCATATTTGTGATTGCTCTTTCTTTTTTTTTTGTTTTTTGGTTGAATCTTTCTCAGTAATGCACTAGAATCTGCACTTTACTAAGGAAATGCAATCCCAAATATGACATTTGTTACATTTGACCACTTTCTAAATGGCATTGAGTAATCATAACTTTTGTCAGTGGGAGCTGTGCCAATTTACACTTATCAGAGGGCTACACAAAGTATGCAGTCTAGACCATCAGTTGTCCGACTTTCATTTTTGTGGAAGGGGGTTACGCGGCTGACTTTGTGTGCTGGCAATTAAGTGCCTGACTCTGAGGGTGCGGGTTCGAATCCTGGACAGGACTCAACCAAAAAGAAGAAAAAGTACTCGAATCTGTTTTATACTAAGAAAGTATAATCCCAAATATGACATATGTTACATTTGACCACTTTCTAAATGGCATTGTATAATCATGTGTCAACCAAGTCAGTATGTCTGGCCACCTGATCCCGTTAGTCATCTCATACAACAAGCATGGGTTACTGAAGTTCTAACCAGGATCTTCATGGGTGCATGAGTTTAAACAAGCTAATTCGTTATTTGACTAACTTTATCAGAAATTTCTTTGAAAGAATTAATTGTTTTAGGTCAAGTTTCAGATTACTTGTTATATGATAAGTTGAACAACAGGGTGCGTTTATACCATACAGCCTGAGTAACTGCCATGTAATGTTTTGCAGGTTACAATGACCTTAAGTTTAAGATCACTTTGTACCACACCACCAAGGACAATTCCTTGAACCATGAATTTGAATAAGTACTGCGTCAGTGTTGCCTGTGTTAGTGAGGTCCCCCTTATGGCCTGACTGATATATCTGACACGCCTCCCATCATGTATGTCCTGTATTGATCTACTCATCACACACTGAGAGGGTAGACAGTTTATTGTGATGGGACCATCATTTTACTGATTGATGCAGCAAAAAGGAAAGTATCTATAGATGGATGTGTGTACAGAGTGGAAGGGGAAATATTTAGAGGTGTCTCAAAAGATCGAACATAAGAATGATTTATCAAACCAAAATGGCCTCCACAGACAATATTGCTTTTGGAGATATTGCCACAATAAGATTAGGTGAAAATGCATGACAGACCAGCGAAGAACATGCATGTATGTGTAGGCATACATGCCATATATATGTAAACATACATGCCATATACATGTAGGCATACATGCCATATATATGCAGAATATATACCATCATATGACATCATGGAGGGATGGAGTAATACCTTCCACTCAGACAGACGTCTAGGTTCCAGTACACCAGGATCTGTGTGAAGCCAAGTCATTGAGGTGAAGATGTCCGAGGACATTGTGGTGAACACTCCATCAGTCTTCATGCTATCTGTACTGGGAAGTGTAAGTAGAGATGTGAGGCATGAGATGTGAGAGAGAGAGATGTGAGTAGTATTTGTAATCTGTACCCAGCTCAGTGATTGTAACAAGGTTGTTTTTATACCACTTATAAACTGCTCCCAAAGACAAACTAGATGGTATTATTGTTTACATAACAAACATTCTAAAAAATGGAAACCCATGGGTTAGAACTGGTGCATAGCAACCTAACCAAGTAAACAACAATTACCTGAGAGCACAGTTCCTACGTTCCTGGTTAGCCTAGGTCCCCAGCAACCCATGCCTGCTGTAAGGTGGCTCAATGGATCCTAAGTGGCTGGTGGTTTATGTGTCAGCCTATCACCATCAGACAAACACACTGCTCTTAATACCATTCACTTGATTCTCATATAACAGGTAAAGAAACAAGCCAATATGAGCACAAACACAATTCAGGGATGAGCTGTCATTAGAACAGACTAATATCAGGATCAGATGTTTGTGTACAGAACCCGTGTATCTTTTATCAGCATGGGTTGATAGAAGTTTAGATCTCCAAGTCAGCTGATGAAATGTGTTGATATATTTGATAGCAAAGATTGTATTTATCATCTAGAATAATTCTTCCAGTATTTGTCAGTTTGTAACTCATATTCCCCAAAGTGTAAGAAATCCAGCTAATGGGTTTTAGTGGCAGAGAAATAAGTGATTTCATTCGATTGACAAATGACATCATAATGGTCCACCCTACGATGCCATTTTAACTTAAAGTATCTCTTAGAAGATGTAATGTGATCTTAGTAAGTCGGTATCTCCTGTGGAAGCTAGTTTTTGATGATGAAGTGGCCTGACTGATCGTACCATTATGAATTAAGGTGCATCTGGTCAGAAGCATGGACGGACATAAGATCAGATAGTTGGTATGTGTAATGGTGCCATCATAGATTGAAGGATCCAGGGATCCTACAGATTTTTTTTTCTGGTTTGCTGCTTTTTAAATCTTTGGCAGCTCTGGGCTTTTGATATTTTACATCATGCAGTTCAGCATCTCCTGTAGTTCATGCTATCCACCACTGGTTTATCAGCTTGGATTACTAACAGTCTGTGATGACAGAGTCATTCTGTTACTGTTGTTATATTCCTGACAGAGCTTAACACAACATATCTATGTTACATTATTATACATGACGGCACGTCCAGCAGACTGGCCCCTCAAAGTAATGCAACGTCCACTATGGTCATCATGTTTCAGACAAATATATGTTAATGCTGCAGCATATCAAAGCATTCGTCTTATCCTGCAGTAATTCTCCCAGTAAACGTCCTTCAAAGAGGCCATGGTCATATCCATACATCTTCCCCGGAGTCGGAGACAGTTATGAGCAGTCATAACCATGAGATGAAGCTTCAGCAGTGTTTAGACATGCCAGATGCTTTATGCATGAGGCCAAGGCTGTCAGAGAGTTGATGTAGGAATCACATCAAGGAGGAGTACCTTGAGGTCGACTCAGTGGTCTCTACAGACTGAAGCCATTCTATGGACCAGGACTAGAAGTTTGCTTGAGGAACAATTTAGTGCAGTGGAATCTGTCTGGAATCTGGAACTGATTTGTCTCGATTGTAAAGTAGTCCGGATTTGACAACTTTTCTCTGTTACTGAATATTACCGTAGATAAGCCAAATTTTGAGGGCAAAAAAAAACATTCTGTAGAAGGTGTTCGGCTTATGTTGTGTAGGTCTGTACCGTGAGACAGAGTAAGTGCCTCCTCCCATTCCAGAAGACTGCAGAAAGCTGATTCTTTGGCGCTGTTTTAAAGTTGCTCTTGGAAATAGCATGCCACAGTGTAACATGGATTCAGGAAACAGTATAGTGAGTTCAAGTCGTCACATTACCAACAAGTACCATATTTTCAAGTCTTTTGGAGTAAGATTACTTTGTGGAAAGGAACTCTACTAACTATGTAGTGATTTTGTTCAAGCTTTCAACCATCAGTTTAGGGCCACAGTTTTGATCATTTATAGACCCCAGTGTCTTCAGAAACATGTGGAAATCTGCAGCATAAAACAGTGTTAATTCAATGTATGTTAAACAGTAGCTTGTTTCTGACACACAGTGTGCAAAATAGTTTCCAAATTTTGCAAGCCAATTTGCTAGTCAGACATGCTAGCTGTGCCTGAAAGTTACTAGCCCAAAAAATAATTCACTAGCCCGAAATTCAAATGTAGACATAGGTTTCATCATAAGCTGCTAGTATGATGAAATTTTTTATGACACCATAATCTTGCATGATTTACAAAAGTATTATGTCTGAGCAAGTGAGAGAAAAAGTTAAAATTTTACAGACTGACTCTTTGAAATTTCACTGTGACTGTGGAGATTTATCGGCCTGAATGGATTTTTGCTAGCCTGTGGCTATTTTGCACACTGCTGACACAGCGTATTTCAGTTTTCTGTTCAAGTAGGAAAGCTTAATGCCAGTACATGCAATTTTTTTTTTTTAAATTAGATTTATTATCAACTATATCCTTTACTGCATGAATATTCAATGGCGATAAGAGTTACTGAAAATGTAAACTTTAAGCGATCTTAAGCCAGCTACATCAAAAGATAGTCACACAGTGTTGGAGACCTTGTCTGTTATACATATTCATGGGAGCGTGAAAAACTTGTCAGGTTAGTTAGAGGACCTGCTAAGCTAGAGTTGTAACATGATACTGCATAGAACCAAAACACCCAATATCATAAAGCACTCTTTTCATTGTCATGGACTTGGCTCTAATGAATTTACACATGGCTGAGAAATTTTTGTAAACCAATCAGTGAATTAAGGAGGAGAAAACTGTGGTAAATTTAAATGGGTGGTGTACTTCTTTTCTTATGTTGCTGATAATACTCCTTTTGAAATTAAAATTAGAATCTTGTATAAATGTTTGAGAAATAGGATATGTCAGTGTTCTCATCACTGCTGCATTGATGTATACTGAGGGCATGTTAAATTGTCTGTCATCTTTGTGTACATGTACGCCAAGAAATGCACACACTCTGCTTACACACATGGATGTTTTGTTTGAGCAGGAACAGATTTTCCGTGGCTGAATACTGGATGACAGAGATGAAGCCAGTCTTTTTTGTGCTTTGATGTTTACAAACTATGGAATTTCAAAGATTAAACTCTGTTCAGGATTTTGAATGAGGGTAATATCTTCTCTGTACTGCTCCTTTTAAATGTGATATTTCATTTTAAGTACATGCCAGAAGTTTGATGGAAGTCCTTATATTGGAGCTAGTGGAATTTCAAATGGGTGTGTGATGTTTACAGTTGGAAGGAAATATTCATATATCATGTCATATTTTCATTACTACATTTTAATTCAGGTCAGGAATAGCCTGAATGTGGCCCTGTGGCCTGTGGCTAGAAGCAGTTCTCTAGGAAGACTCAGATCCGGTGCAGTCCATCCAGATTGTCTTGTATAAGTTTTATCTCATAGCTCTGACATTATTCCATCCTACAACAATTCAACAATTTTGGTTAAGTTTGGTGTGTCTGATACTTGTGCATTTGATGTTTTTTCCCTTGAAAATTTCACTTTCTGGTATTTCAGGTACCATCATGTCATACTTGCATGCCCCGATGTGATATGGCTGGAATATTGCTGAAAGAGGCGTAAAACCTAACACTCACTCACCCATTCCAGCATGAATATTTGGTGAATACTTTGTGTTTCAACACATATCATCAAAAACACAGATGGTCAATTCCATATGTTGCCAAATAACAGGTGTACCATTTTGTATATGTGATCCTCCTTTTTTGCCTGAAATAAACTCCATTGCAATTCTGTAAAAACTTGACATTTTGCAATTACAGAGTTCTCACCTCGAAGACACATGGGTTGAGGCAGGTCAGATGTATTAGCTAAATAAATGGCCAAAGGAATATGTGATCGAACTGGCCAAGTTTAGAATATGTTTGTTCTGTGCATTCTTTGTGAAGATACCCAAGGAGTTCAGAACTTTATCTTGATGGGTTGGGGATATGAGGCCCTGTGAAATATGCAAAAGTCAAAAGTCTCTGGCGATATTTCATGGACATATACCCATCAATCTTTATACTTTAGTCTCAGGTTTGTTTTTATATAACTGCCAAATTTCCCTGGAAATGGTTCACAAAATCAATACATTATCATATATATTTTTATGTTGTTGTTTTTAACAATATTGTTGTTACTGGATACTGACAGCCTGGATAGCTGCCAACTGTTTTCAAGTTGTTGAGTCTAGGAACTGAAATTGTGGCATAGCAAAAGTTCTACATGAAACTGGACATCAGCCAGGCCAGTTTGATGGGATTTATAGATTTCTTATCTACTGGCAGCAAACCATTTTGGGATTCACTCTCTAATCCAATTACAAATGAACTCAACAAACATCATTCAGCTTCTTGGCTCCATACCTGCACTACACTCTTCTCCTTTCTTCTGACCCGTGAAGGTCCCGGGGTAGAATAGGCCTTCAGCAACCCATGCTTGCCATAAAGGGCGACTCAGCTTGTCGTAAGAGGCGACTAACGGGATCGGGTGGTCAGGCTCGCTGACTTGGTTGTCGGTTCCCAATTGCGCAGATCGATGCTCATGTTGCTGATCACTGGATTGTGTGGTCCAGACTCGATTATTTACAGACCGTCGCCATATAGCTGGAATATTGCTGAGTGCGGCGTAAAACTAAACTCACTCACTCACTCACTCACTCCTTTCTTCTTCTTATTGCTCTTCTCCTCTTATTCCACTCAACTCCCAGTTTCCCAGTTTCACTCCATGCAACCTTTTGGTGCCACAGACCCTCTGAAGGTCCCGGGGTAGAACAGGCCTTCAGCAACCAACGCTTGCCATAAAAGGTGACTATGCTTGTCGTAAGAGGCGACTAACAGGATCGGGTGTTCAGGCTGACTTGGCTGACACCTGTTCTCAGTTCCTAATTGCGCAGATTGATGCTCATGCTGTTGATCACTGGATTGTCTGGTCCAGACTCGATTATTTACAGACCACCACCATATATCTGGAATATTGCTGAGTGTGGCGTAAAACTAAACTCACTCACTCACTTGACACCACAGGCTATGCTTTATGTCAACTACTGGTTTCACTGATCAGTAAGAGGCTGACGTGATAGAGCTGTACAGCTCACATCAACACACTAATACCTCATTTGAATATTCCTAACATCAAGCAGCTATATACAGTAACTAAGGCGCATTAACAGTGCAGTGGGAACTAGGTCATTCAAATCACATTTCCGTTTCTTCAGAATTTTTGCTATGGATGCTTATGACTTTTAAGATTGCTTTTGTTCTGGGTAGATTTGTGCCAGATTCTAAGGCAGCCCCTGTCAATCAAGTGACATCAGTTTTGACAAAAGATCACATGATCTTGTTTTGCAGGAAATGTAATGAAATAACATGAAGATAGTGTCACAGAATCAGTGCTGTTTAATTTATCATGTCATTCTTGGGATCTTTGTCAGAAATGGGTCTGTGAATAATATGGGAATATGCAAGTGTTTACGTAGTGGTCTGTAGGTGACTGACGGTACTACACAGTGTTAATATGGTATATTGCTTAACACAGTGACTCATGTCTGATGCTGTCATGTACAATCCTGAACAAGTATACCTAGACACAGCATATCAGGGGTGTTGGACAAGCATTCCGTTGCTGAATACATCATTGTTTTCAGTGATATTACCCATTAACATGCATTGGGATGGAACAGAGCTGAAAGGATTGTTTGGCATTAGCTGTGATGGTGTTATTTGTCTTCTGAACTTTGGAGAAGTAACTTCAGATGATGGAACACTTTTGTATGTAAAGTGTTCTTTCAATATTGATTTTGTGTGGAGTGTATGCAAACATCAATATTAGTCTTGCATATAATTCTTAATGTGTTAGATAAATGAAGATATGTTGTTTTGTTTTGCAGGCAAGGGCATTCTTCCAAGCGGCATTTGTTCTGGCACCCCACATGTATGAGCCCCACTACAACTTTGCTGCTCTGGCAGACCAGGTGAGAACAAGGGTGGGATGGGTGGCAGGGTGGGGTGGGTGACAGGTTTGGTAGGTAGTGTTTTTGTTCTAGTACCCCACTTGTACATGCCCCGCTACACCAGCAGACCAGGTGAGAACCAGGATGGGGTGGATGACAGGGTGGGTAGGTAGTGTTTTGTTCTGGCTCCCCACATGTACAAACCCCACTACAGTTTTGCTGCACCAACAGACCACGTGAGAACCATGATGGGGTGGATGACAGGGTGGGGTGGATGACAGGGTGTGTGGGTAGTGTACAACTTTGCTGCACCAGCAGATCAGGTGAGAACCAGGGTAGGGTGAGTGACAGGGTGGGTAGGTAGTGTTTTGTTCTGGCTCCCCACATGTACAAACCCCACTACAGTTTTGCTGCACCAACAGACCACGTGAGAACCAAGATGGGGTGGATGACAGGGTGGGGTGGATGACAGGGTGTGTGGGTAGTGTACAACTTTGCTGCACCAGCAGACCAGGTGAGAACCAGGGTAGGGTGGGTGACAGGGTGGGTAGGTAATGTTTTGTTCTGGCTCCCCACATGTACAAACCCCACTACAACTTTGCTGCATCAGCAGACCAGGTGAGAACCAGGATGGGTGACAGGGTGGGGTGGATGACAGGGTGTGTGGGTAGTGTTTTGTTCTGGCACCCCCTCTGGCACCCATTCTATGACTTTGCTGTTCTACATGGCCAGATGGTGTTAGGATCTGGTGGGGAGGGTGAGGCTGGGTATTGGCAGGAAAGCCCCTATCACGCATATTAGTGAAACCCACTATAACATGTATGGCCATGTTAATCATGGGAATATCATTAGCATGTTAAGGCAAGTAAAAATCATATAACTAACAGTTAGTGTGTGTTTTCAGTGTGTATCACGTTATATCATAATGACTGATTAGTAATCATAACAGTCAACATTTTGTGTTATAATCACATGTGAGTGTGATTATCATACATTAGACATGTTACATAATTATTGATCTTTCCTTCTTGGAGGAAATTAAATTTTGTAGATGTTTGAAAAAAAACAAAGGACAGTGTATGCTCCAATGATTAGAGCATTCCTATAATTAGTGATTGAATATTTATAGAAATGCAATATTGTGTTTACTAGCAATTCTGTGAGCACTGAACTTGTGTTAGAGAGTGGAAGGGTTAAGACTGGAGATATCACGCACTTGAATGTGACAGCATATGCCATCATGTCACCCTGATAATGGTGTAGCTGTGATTACAGAAACAATTTGATTGTGTTAAATACAACTGACTGAACTCTGCCATACTTCCTGCGTTGTTACACCCCTTCCTCCTAGGTAGCATCAAACTAACTGCTGGACCCATGTATAAACAGAAAATGTATTTGACAGTGTATTTCTTGTGTTTTTGTTGATTACTTTTTTGTAAAAACTCAGCCATGTGGATGGGGAATATGATTGCTCTTTGTATAGGAAATGTTCATGTTTCTAAATGCTTAAAGTAAGTTTGCTCACTATCACTCTATCTCTGAAATGGTTTAACTTGTTGTGTGTGCTTGTGCCACCTTTGTCTGTTTTCTAAGTGCCAGTGGGTACTAATTAGAAATTTACTGATTTGTAGATTTTTTTGTCAACAATCAATAAAGCTTCACATATAATCTCTGTGTAATCCCAGTCTCTGTTTAGTATAAATGCTCAGTTCTAGGACATTTACAAGTAACAAGTCATCATAGTGTGATTAATGAAGAAGTATAAACATACACCGGCACTCATAAAGTGGTCAAATGTAACATAAGTTATGTTGGGGATTAAACTTTCTTAGTTAAAATTATGGTATCTTTGGGGGTATCAAGAATGTGGATTTGAATCCCAGATTTTGGCTCAGCCCTCAAAAGAGTACTAGAGTCTGTCCCCTACTGAGGAAGTGTACTCCCGAATATAAAGCAAGAATAAGGACAACTCCAGCAACTACACACATGCTGTCCAGTTCCCATCAGCTGATTTAAGACAAGTTACCCTATTCTTTAAATATTTGTTTTCAGTGAAACCTTAAAGTATAAATAGTTTTGCTGACCTCATCCACCCCTATAATCAGTTCTAGAATATCACAAATAGAATTTATACTGTAATTTCTGTAAATAACATAATTACATTCATCCCAATCTCTTGATGTTCATAAGTGTCTGTAATTATATGTGACCTCCATGTTAATCCAAAGATTACTCTTCAAACTTTGAGGGCATGTTTTATTCTTCGGTGGGGACAGGAGTATAATTCTATTTATTAACTGAAGGCATTTGATTAATTTGTTTTGAAGAGCTTAATTTGAAGTCATTGTTCAACCTCAGTGCAAACTCCCATGGGATGGCATCTCATGGGGCTGTGCAGTGAGGAGGAGTTTAACGTCGTAATACATTTCAACCTGGCATGTGCTCAGAATATGAGCATTTTTTAACAAAATGTCTTTGTTATGTATCAGCTGATTATAAATTGTTGTGATGCAAGAAATGAAGCATTACATTCAAGGGGTCCTTGTTCAGACCCAATAGGTGCAGGTGTGGGGCCCTTGTTCAAAGACAGGCCTCAGGGGCATGAGGACCCTTTGATACTTAAGGTTAAACTCTGCAACTGAGTGGAAGCAAATTATGGAATCATTTTACACTGTTTTAATTTGGTAGACATCTCTATTTATTGCAAAATAATTTCACCCCAAATTTTTTTTTCAATATGTTATTAAGAATATTTGCTTTACAAAAATCCATTTTTCATTTTCATGTCTCTTGTTTTGAAAAAAAGCAACAAGTAGATTAGAACATTTCCCAGCTGAAACCGCTAATTAGATATTTGAGTTCAAGTTTAAATATCCTTCCCATGCTGTGGTGTGGCTGACATGGGCACAATGGGCTGACATGGGGACGATGAATAAGGAAAGTGAGGAAGCTGGGTTTCCTAGTGATATCCTTCAGTCAGATGATGGCGCCAGTGTCCATCAAGACAATGAGGGGTGTGGCTACTTATAGCCTTATAGTGCCAGTTAAAGAGATTTATTGTTTCTTCACAAACATTGTTTGTCATAGGAGCTTGTTAATGTTAATGATATGAGCATACTCGGCTTTCAGTATTTGTTTTTATTCCAAAAGTCAGGAAATTTTGTTTTGAAGAGATTTGGGTAAATTTTACAGTGTTCTATTTTTTTTAATTCGCAATGGAGTAAGTGAATTTGATTTTATGCCTCTTTTACACGTTTTTCAACAATAACATGGAACACCAGACTGGACTCCACAGATTGTATCCATGTGAGAAATCAAACCTGCAAAGTTTCCTACAAGGAACACACTCATGAAACACTACACTACTCCACCTCTGTCCTTTAGGGAGAAAGTGACAAACTGAATCATACTAGCTCACTTCGTCACATAACTGAGATGCCTCGTTATATATAGGGAATGTTGTTTTAAGTTTCAGTCAGTAATATTCTATTGAATCTGGATGATCTATACATAACTCAGGGTCAGGCACACTAGGGGTAGACAGCATGACATATGATTTCAGTCAATGGCCAAAGCCATTATGAAGTGCTTAGAACCTAGGGAATATTCTTAGGGCCTTGGAATCAGTAGAAAACTTAAACATATTTGCTCTTTTTCCCATTGTTGATTTCTTCTTACAGTCTTATATTGCATAAAACTCCCTGTGTGTCATAATGACTGAAAAGTATGTCAGACGTGTATGTTACCCATCCTTGTTTATTTGATGAACCGTTTTTCATTTCATTCGTTTGTCAGTATCTACTTTTCTCCTTTTGACTAAGGTCAAGGTCACTGATTCTGAAATGAGCTTGTGACCATGTGAGCTGGTTTTGTTTTCATGATGGGACAAAGGAGGTTCTACAAACAAATTTTGTCTGATTCATTTTTGTGCACATTCAAAGTCACCAGAGGTCACAATATCGAAGACTATGCAGTTGCACATGTCAGCTGCATGTTGATAAGCTGAAAGTCATATGTTACACATATCACTGCTGATAAATATTTAGTGAGTTAGTATGTTTTGTTTTATGCTGCAAACAGCAATATTAGAGTCTGGATCAAACAATCCAATGATCAAGATCCAGTGATAACACACGTGTGAATATCAACTGTTGATGGATGTGATTCACATGAATGTTAGGACAATGTATGTGGTGCAGGACATTGGGTTAGCCTCGTGGTTAAGTAGTGGCTCATCACACTGATGACCTGGGTTCAAATCCCACATGGGTAGAATGTGTGAAGCCCATTTCTGGTGTCCCGTCTCATGATATTGCTAGTAAATTGCCAAAAGCAGCATAAAAATACACTCATTCATTCATCAAGTAAAGGAAGTATTGCTTTGCCTCCCCTGTACTTGGAAACAATAAATTGATATCTTTTGTTTTGAGGCAAGGAGGGAGTAAAATGTGATAAAATGTGGTGTACCTTTATTACCATTTGAAATGTTAAATTCTCCATGAAAACAGACATCTGTTAATAGCAAGATGTTACATCTCCTTAATGCCTTACTTTTCATTCGATATAAATGATCATATCAAGATTTACTCTCATTGTTTGACCCTCACACAAATTGAGTGTTAATCCTATAATTGCCAAACAAACTGAAAACCTGACTGTCCACTAATTAATAGCATCTCTGCTAAAACTTGATAAAAACATGATTATCAGAATGACACTCTCTCCTCCATATTTGATCCTAACTAGTACTACATTTTACCTCCATTACTGACTAATTATATCCGTTTGTCATAGTTCACCCATCACTGGCCAGATGGTTTAATGGCTTTTGGCACTCAGAGATAAGGGGAGGTAACTCTAATCTGTAATCACACCCGGCAAACAGCCTAAGGCATGGCTTAATTTTAATTACTCAATCTGCTTTCATTTGGTGTCAGCAGCGGCCATCTAGGGGTCAGATGTTGTCACTGACTGATCAGGGTCGAGATTTCATGTCGCTGACCGTTATAGCAGCAGTGATGGCTGTCAAGCTGGGCGGAGGGGTGTTATCAAACCTCATTAGATAATTAATGCTGGACTTAATTGGCCGATATTAGCAATTATCATCAGTGAATGACCATAGGACCATAGGTCACAGGAGTGACCATTGCTTGATGTTTGCCAGTGATGATTATGGTCAGTGTTGCATGCATGCTATTATGAGACAGGATCGTGGGAACTTAATAACCAACAATCATGTTACATAATCTTTTACAAATGACTCACCCTGTGACAATTATCGACTCTGGTCGGGAGTTTGGGTCAGCGTGTGACTTTTTCACAAGCCGTGTATGATTATTGATACACATGAAACATATGTTGTTGATGAGAGTCAAACTGATGCGTTGATATGCAGCTGTTAAGTGGAGATTTATTTTCCAATTATCTTGTTGAAAATATCCGTAAAAACGCTCAGTTTCCTGTTGTTTGATGTATTTTGAAAGTTTTCTCACTGCATGAGCTTGGTGACGCTCCAGTAAAACACAACAATATGCAGATAATGCTAGCAAGGGAGTAATTCAAGACAGAAATTCAAAAATATGTTTTTAAATATGTTGAGGTTGCCATGTTACAAGCAGTTTGGGATTCACAATGTGTCTAGAGATTTTTCTGTAAAGTGAAAAATTGTGCTGTTCAGAGGTAGTCAGTTCACTCTGCTTGCCCTGGCTGGTTCAGTGTGCTCATTTAAGGTTGTTCACTCTGCTCATCTGAAGTCATTCACTCTGCTTGCCCTGGCTGGTTCAGTCTGTTTGAGCGTACAATGCCATTTAGAAAGTGGTCAGATATAACATATGTCATATTTGGGATTACACTTTCTTAGTAAAGTACAGATTCTAGTACTTTTTCGGTTGAGGCCCATCTTGGATTTGAACCCACACCCTCAGAGTCATGGACCTAATTGCCAGCACACAAAGTGAGCTGCTTAACCCACTCCACTACTGTGACTTCCAGGTCAGAATTCCTAGTAACAAGCCAGGTGACAGTCAGTGTTGAAGTTCGACGATTTCTGTATGACTTTGGTTAAATGTTTCATCGTTAGTCATGTGCTGGTGAAAGGAGAATGAAAGACAATGGAATGATAATGTATGCTGGATCACAGGTGTGAAGCCCCCAGGGATGGCTAGGAAGACATACCTGTAACTACATGTGTATATAACAAGGGGCAGCAGGATTCAACAGATGACAATCTGGATCACTTGAAGTCATAGAATACAGTGATAGAAGAATAATATCGGTTATTAGAACAGTTGGTGGGAGGCTGAGTGAGTAAGTGAGTGAGTAACTAGGGTTTAAAACCATTCGGACATCAGAAAAGACAGTTTGTAATTCTTGTGGGATTCAAACCAAGGTCTATGGTACAAGGAGCCGATGTTTCGACTGCTTGATTTCTACCCCAGTCACATTCTTCAGTATGAACATCATACTGACAACATTACCAGTGATGAGGAACATTGTCTTGATGATGATGATGATGATGATGATGATGATGATGATGATGATGATGATGGCTGTGTTGGTTATAATAATGATGATGTCAGAACTAATGACAGTAATGATGAATAATCACGAGTAGAAACATCGAAAGGAATGGACGTCCTTCCAGCCTTACGTGACATTATAACATCCATGTATGCTGCAGTATCACATACAGGATGTAGGTAATACAGCCAGGGACATACATCTCACTGTTGTGACATCTGTAGCGTAAACTGATAGAGTCTGTCCAATTATGCCAGGGCGTGACACAGGATCAGCTTCCTCCTTCAGCACAAATCTCAAATTCTGTTTGATTTATCAGACAGAGAATATTGTATATCTGTGGTGCATGCAGCTCTCCATTCTAGATGATTTCCTGTATCTGAAACACATTTCAGTTAGCAAGTGTTGGTTCCAGTTAGACTTGCTGGGGACAATATATGCAGTCACAGCTGACTCTTTGTGCTCTGATTAGACAATCTGTACATAACACTCAAGGAAGTATCACGAGAATTAGATACAGAGATTTACAGGAAAATTAGGTGCTGTGTCATATCTGTGAGGATGAAATGAAGTAATTAGTCATCAGTCAGGTTTCTGTTCCATTTAGGAAGAAGAATATAATCAGATTAAAGAGATTTTCCTCATTATTGTTATTTAGTGAGTGGTGATGATGTTAAAGTTAAACACTTTCAAGTTGGATTACCATAAGCATTATGTGGGTTTTTCCATCATATGCGTACCCATTAAGGTCTGGGATGGAATATTGATCTTCAGTAACCCATCCTTGTCGTAAGAGGTGACTAACAGGATTGGGTGGCCAGGCTTACTGACTAGGTTGACACATGTCATCAGTTACCAATTACGCAGATTGATGCTCATGCTGTTTATCACTGGAATGTCTGGTCTGGACTCTATTATTTACAGACCGCTGCGATATAGCTGGAATATTGTTGAGTGTGGTGTAAAACTAATCTCACTCACTGACCCATGTTATGTGCCTTCCCTATATGGGAGATCTCATTGGGATTCTGGGTTAGAATAGGGTCCTGGGAACCTGTTGCAGCTTCTCAGCCAGCTGGAAATATGAATGACTGCATGTCATTGTTCCTTACACAGCATGGATTGTTGTTCCCAGTTTAGGTTTTTGGATTGGATGTTTGTTACAGTGCTGGTCTGTGTTGTTCTTACTGAATGTCTACATTCTGTATTATTGAGTCATTTTACATTTTCAGCTTGGTGACCTTCAGAGCAGCTACAACGCTGCCAAGCGAGCTGTTGATGCCTTTGCCAACCACACCGACAGCAAAGAGCTCCTGAAGCAGCTGAAGCAACACTTCTCTCTCCTCTGATCAAATCTCTCATCTGTGACCAGCTCTGTCTCTCCTGTGACTCAATGTCTTCATCCTGTGAACAGATGATGTTTCAGTAAACTCAGTGGATAAGGTGTTTGCTCTTCATTCAGAAGGCCTGGGTTTAGTTCTGGGGTGGGGTGACTTTTTGGTTGAGAAAAGCCAAATATCTTTGACTAGTACTGGCCCAGTGGCATCAATATCAACTGAAACTGATGTCAGATGACCCCGGAGAATTCCAGCACTATGATTGTGTACACCAGGAAAGGCTGCTCTCTCTGTGACCTGTGTCACTTGTTTGTTCCCACACTGCAGGGACCAATTTTTCCCTTACTCATCCTGACAGTTTTACACTTGACTACATCACACTGAACTTCATAAACCTTTATTGACATCAACCAACTTGTAGTTGGTTAATCTTGAGCATAGATTAAAAGCTAATTGGTCAAAGACATTAGAAGATATTGGATCCATGGAAACCTTTCAGACTTTTTACTTTACACAAATACCTTACTTCATAAGCATGTATTTTTTTTAAATCAAAAAGTTAAAAAAAAAGTAACATACAGTTAAAACTGTGAAATGATATTTGTCAGAACCACTGTGGTTTCCAATGAAATTTCCTGGCATTGACTACTTAATGTTCACATTATGTCTATACCTAATATTCTAATGACATGGTATCCAGCTTCTCTTGTTCACTGATGTATGAATGTAGTACAAAGTGTCTACTTATTACATCCATTGTGTTGCATACTGAACTGCCTTGTCATCTCTACATGCTCCATTGCAGTACTGTCCGTCCAAATGGCAATACATCATTGTCTGTTTGTGAATTATTGTCTGTGATATGTTTATATGAAATGAATGATGTAGAAAATATAAACTGATTAAATACATTGAAGTGTCTGTGTTCAAACAGGAATGTCACTTGCAATAACTGCAACTTTATTATGGTGTCATACAAGAATCTCTACAGTGTGATCAGTTTGTTTGCCCACTTAATGTTACCAAGGGTTGTCAGCTAGGTGTGCTCATTTCCAGAGAAGAACGCCATTGCTCCTTGTTTAAACCTGTGGGGAAATGTGGGGTTTGGGGCTATTGCAAATATACGGGACAGTATCATGTTTTCTTCCCTGAACAGAAGGTATCCCTTTGAATAACAAAATGTAGGATATAAGAATCCCAACAGCTCCTATGAATTTCATCAGTCGGGTGGGGAGGCCAAATTGAAAGGCCTTGTCATTAATCCTTATCTAACACAAACTGGACTGGTTGTGACTATCAAGTGATCAGGAAGAGGAAGAAGGCTTTGACAGAGGGCTAGTGAACATGTCTGCCTCAGGAAGATGGATGAGGAAGCAGCTCTTCCATAGACTTCACCCATGATTCAACATGACGCTCTGATTGCATAGACATGTTTACAGATTCCTCTAGGTTGTTGGGAGCAGGGCATATGAAAGGCAGGCTGCTGTACTGCATGTGATGGTTCCATCATCACCCTGTCATGTAATGTGGCACTGCAGCATGGTATGAGAAGCACTAAGGCATTGACATTCATCAGTGTACATTTATGACATCAGTACTCACCACTGGACCTTTATGACATCAGTAGTCACCACTGGAGCTTGATGACATCAATACTAACCACTGGAGCTTGAAGGAAATTAGTATTCACCATTGGCGCTTGATGATGTTAGTACTAACCATTGGAGCTTGGTGACATAATTACTCATCATTGGAGTTTGATGTTAGTATTCACCACTGGAGCTTGATAACATCAGTACTCACCATTTGAGCTTGACAATGTTAGTATTCACCATTGAGCTTGATGACCTCTGTACTCACCAGTGGGGCTTGAAGGCGTCAGTACTCACCACTGGTTCTTGATGACACCATTACTCACCACTGGAGTTTGATGACCTCAGTACTCACCAGTGGAGCTTGATGACCTCACCACTCGCCATGGGAATTAGGATGCATCTAGCACTGCACATATGGACTTGGTGGCAGAGCTCATTACTCGGTGCACACAACGCGCACACGTGCGTGCGCACGCGCAAATACACTGGTTCCATTCCAAAAGTCGGTGCACACCTCTGTGTTCTCAAGAAATAAAATGCAAGAAACGACCTAGACTAACAGCTAGTCTCTGAAAAGAAACGACCTAGACTAACAGCTAGTCTCTGAAATGAATATATTTTACTGAAAAAACGTTCATAGTGAAAAAAAATAATATGAAGCTAAGGAAATCTAGACTTGCCACATTTTCTAGACTTGCGTGGGCTTTCTTGGATATATATACTTCAGGGTCTGTACGACAGACTAGAAACGACCCCAAACCTATTCAACTCCCATTACCCATAATCCACTAACTCGCATATTAACCGGGGTCAACTATGTACAGTACTGATAATTTACAAAATGTCACAATTTCCCACGTGCCAATGTCCAGGTACGTGTATGAATTACTGAAAACATGTGTTTTTCAGCCTCAGTGACGCAATCATGTGCCATGGACGTGTAAACAACTATTGACAAGTCGGGTTTTCCAACTTAGAACTTTGATGAACCAACGGCACCAAAAATAAAGGGTTCCTTTCAGTTCTCTTTGGCTCACAACTACGCTTACAAAACGTACTGTTTTCATGCGAGTTAGATGAGTATAAATTTGGTTATGGCGAAAATGTTTTGTAACAAACACTTCAGAAGTCAACTCATCCGTCGTATGAAGTATGTACAGAAAACACGAACAGATCAGGGACAAAACAAAAAGCACGGTTGCAAAGACAGACTGGGTTGGGGAAAAGTTCATGCCAGTCTTTCCCTTCTGTCTGTATCACATTCGCCCTGCTCTGTAAAAAATGCAACACCGTGTCAAGTTGTGCATAGTGGCTCTTTAACTGGAAAGGGATCTTCTGTTTGAATCCCAAAACCATACCGAGTATTCCTTCCGTGTGGGCACCGTGCTTGTGTTCATGGTGAACGTGTCCGACTAGAATTTCCTCGGGCTAAACAGAGCAAGATGGCACACGGTTTGAAGCTGAAACATTTTCAAAGGGGCGTTAATGCGCACTCCCCCTTTAACTGTACATTTGCTCACAGGACCGTTAGTGAAGACACGCAAAGTGTATCTACAAATAGGCGATCATGATACTCAAGTCTTTTGATGACTGCCAAATGAATCCGATGATTTGACTTTACTCATGATATCAACCGGTGGTTCGTCTGTACCAGTTTAATTAAAGGTCGTTGTGGCATAATGGGATAATTTAGACAAACGTGTCTGACCATTTCTCTCCCTAACCCACCGAAACAACTGATTTGATACCAGCATACCAGGACGCCATAGTAGGAAGTCAAGTAACAATGGCGTTCGTCCATTTAACAATTTCATCATGTTTGGTTGGCGTTTGTACCAGCCACTGTATTAATAGTTCGAAAAGCCAAGGTGACGTTCATCCCTGATGGGTCGCACTAATTAGAGGACGGCATCGTATGTTTATTTATCACACCAGATGGGTTCAAATCAAATATTTTAATGTCGTTTATTGAGTCGTTGGTGTTTGTGTGGATTTCGAATTAAAATGGTAGATCGACGCAGGCACCTATGTTTGTCGAACTTGATGGTTCGCGGGTCTGTCGACTAGTTTGATTTTGTGTCATCAATCAAACCCGGGACGCCGGTCACATCATCAGTCGGCTGGGCGGCGCCGGATGATCATTCTAAGGACGCAAACATCCAGCTGAAATGTTCCTGCCTCTTTAAATAAAATAAACAAACCACCAATCAGGTAAATCTTGGCTTTGTTCAGCGTTGTTCGAGTCACGCGAAGAAAATTTATGGATGTCAACTTCTTGGGTTCCACACGATAAGGAAATTAAAATCGATAAATTTTCATTTTTAACAATCATTTCTTTCATAAAGCAATATAGGAGTGGTATAAACGTATGTGAATGTCCTCGTTGTTGTTTCCACGATAAAATAACATATTCGTTGTTTGAAGAACGCGACCGACTGGTCTTCTCTGGTAATAACCGGCTGCGCAGGGAAGGACTGTAACTGGTCAGAACAGCTGACGGCCAAATGTTGACCTCGCCCTCGTGTCGAGTGTTTTTCATGTTGCATATTTACGAAGGTATTCCGAGACTATTACAAGGGTCTTATATCGCGTTTACAGGGGTGTTATGTAACAGTTTATACTGCCCCCTACCGGACTCAGTGCACGTGCAAGGTGTAGCCTGGCCACATGACGCCGATGAAAGGTTCAGATATCTTGACGTGATATCAGTGGATCGCTGTGTAGAAGTGTAATCAGACGACTGGGTTGCGTCTTCAAAGCTGTGTGATTCCAACACGCGCGATAGTGTGGGGCTTATCAGATACAGTTGTGTCAAATTGTGGGTGTAGGATTAATACTGGCCACATGTCTCCCCGCTTTGTCATCGGATGTTAAAGGTTACACGACTTCATATATACTCGCATGTGTCCTTGAATATATGCTACCTATCAAAAGTTTAGACTGACTGGTGTAAATGTAGTCCCTTACTCAAGTCCAACTGTTCTGTACTAGACGTTTTGATAGGCGTTTAGAAGTTGGTAGGGTAATACAAGACACTTATTGTGAATATGTAACTTCTTTATTACATATATTACACATGTTTGATAAAACTTCACACCAAAACGCAGCTGTTCACATGCATGATATTTGCACGTGCTTTGTAGCAGTTTGATGCATAATCCTCATGCAATTAACGTGCATAACGTTTGCTGGCGGTTTGCCTAACATTTTGTATGACACGCACACGCACACGCACACGCACACGCACACATACATATTGAGAGCATAAAGTGGTATTGAATGTGATATTTTAATTAGGTTTTCTCAAATTCCGGATGGGACTCAACACTATATATGCTCACAAACATAAGTTGTTTTTTTATTTCACCACTTTCTCAATTACATTTTATATTCCTATACGCTGATAACGCAAACTCGGGTTTTGATTTCTTTTAAATATATACAAAATGGCCACCAAGTTGAAAGTAAGATGGGAATTAAAACACGGTGTCACCAATATATCATTGTAGTTGTTCGGGTTCGAATCCCATTATTGTATTTCGAAATCGTCTATGATACGTGAAGATATAATTAATAATTTAATTATGTGCCGGTACATATACAATGTTTAAAGACCGTCTCTGTTGCAGGATTATGTCCAGATATTGAGTGGCTATAGTAGTATGGAACCAATAGATGTTCCTATATTTCTTTTGGGTGCTGTATGTATGTGATTATTGAGTGAGTGAACGGAGTTTAATGAAGCAGCTAAGGTCAAGGACGACGTGTTCGTTAAACGTCCAGTGTCACTATGCTTTCTTCAGTAAATATATTTCCACTTAGTCAATAAGTGGGGGAAAATGCACAGTGCGATACAGTCAAAAATATGTTACTTAACAGTGTCCTTCTAAATACAGCCGTAGGCGATTTAAAGTTAAACTCGATATTTTCCTGTTATGTCATGATTTGAGACATCCCCTCCACACCCCCAACCCCCCAACCCCCCAACCCCCACCGCTCCCTCTCCCCTCCCCACCTAAATATCACGTCACGATGGAAAATACTTATATGTTCCGCGTTCTATTTTTTCCAGTGTGGTGAAAAATACCGTATCGCTCACAGCAAAACTTGTCACACCTCAAACCTGACGCCATAAACAGAGAGGTAGTCGTATTATGAACTGTTGTGTATGAATCATACGGTCTCGCCCTGCGGTAAGGGCACCGCCTAACACTAATGAGCCAATCAAATCGTCTGGGAGTGATGACACGTGCGGTCACAGAATGGCCAGACTTAACAGACTCGCCCAGACTGGACAACTGTAATTACATCGGCGGGTCACGTGATGAATTCACGTGCTGCACGTGCATGGCGATCTCGGAATGTTGATTACATGCATGACTACAACTGAATATTGCACGTGTGTGGTCAGTTCGCAATCGCCAGCATGGGGGGAAAATTCCCTGATGGTCAGAATGCGTGTAATTAGAAAGACATTAGGGAATATTTTTATGAAGGTGTAAAGATTTTATTTGCATGGGTTACTTTAAAGATCAGTGATTCACACGAGGCGTGCAAAGCTGTCATTCAAGTACAGGAGCCACAGCAGATAATATGCCTCACTGTAGCCGCATCTGATCTCCATATTCTAGTGCCAACAGAGGGAACCATTTCCTCTATAGTAGTGATACTATAAATCATCATAAACAAGAAGAAGAAAGTTAGTTGAACTACAGCCCAAAGAATTCCTGCCCTTGAAAATAAATAGATTCATGTCAGTTCCTCTAGTCGGAGTGATGATGTGTTATTTTGTGTACACATCGGTTTCTTCTCATCAACAGCTTATTGTGATTGTTACATATATTATTTACATATAAGATGGCAATGCGTCGTTTTGGCAAAGCCATCTTAACTGAAATGGCTTTGACTACAACAAAGTCCGATAACCCTGGGTGCCAGGCATGTGATCCATTACACTTGGACACCGAACAGATTGTAACGAAAAGGGTATTCTTGTAATTAATGTACAGGAAACACAATGATTAATCGGTGTAAGAGTTAAAACTGAACTCTTTCTACCTGTCAGTTGACCTTGACCTGACCTGAACCACGGTTGTCTTTAAACCGGGGATCTGTGGGTCAGGGGTCATCACACGGGGTGGGCGAGATCTATTTGAATTAATTACATGTCGGAATGTTCAACAGGCTGTGTACCTGGCTGTTGGATCGACCCACCTGTCCACTTACTATATGTTCCATATTACCTGCTTATGTACGCATTCGTTGTACAAAACTGGTTGTCATGAGATGCCTACATTCACTGACGTCAGTTTATCTAAATATCCATACACTTACACATACCTATGGGCCATTTATCATGCTACACACCAACTTCCATATATACCCGTCCATTATATACCCCGTGAATGCATGTATATCCGTTCATTATGTATTACAGGAATGAACGTCTATAGATTATATGCAACAGGAAAGTATGTCCATCCACTTTCATCCACTATTTGCCCGTTTGGTGTACTGTGCCTGGACAGAAGGTCGTTGATTTGCTTACACACGCATGCATTCACCTCTTACCTGAGTCAGGCTTGCTGACATGTCATCCTACGTCAAGTGCAAATGTCTTTGGTGATACTTTCTATCACAGGATTATCTGGTCGAAATTCGATTATATAGAGACCGCTGTCATATATAGACAAACAACGAACTCCATCACCCACTCACTATTTCTGCAGGTCTATCTAACCAGGTACCTGTTGTACCTAAGAATGATCGGTAAACATTCGTGTCAACATAGAATGACTAAAGACTGAACTTGCCTCAGGAAGAAAGAGCGTTGTATATGGGAGTTGTGACACCTACCATCTGTGCTCTGTGATCATATGCTTGCTCATTATGGCTTATACCTGACAATAGTCAGCGTGCTTCTTCAAAGGGTTGTTTGCCGGCTTGCGTTGTTGGTTAGCCACTCCAGGTTTGACAGCTCAACAGGTGGACCAATCTCCAGCCATAACACTGGAAGAATAATTGCTGGATAATCACATGAGACTCGGTGAAATTCTTATGTCAATTTGTCAGTGATAAATACCCCACCTAGCTATCCATTCCATTCACACGTTGTCAGGTTTCTATGGTGGCATACAAAGCCCTCGTCAACCTTCTGTCAGTTTCGGCTCACCTCAGTGAGGGTTCAAGTCCCCGTTACGAGATTTTGGACTTTGACATCGATTTATAAAAGCAGAGCAATTAGTCCGGTTGGATTCGAAGCAAGTTGGCCAGAACAAGAGTCTGCGAGGAATGAATACCCGATTGTTTCGTCAAACACCTGGAAGCGTCACTCAAGAATATTACGTAGTGATTTCAAAATTTATTTGTAGTTAAGAACGTGTCGAAGTAATTACTGTGGGTTCATTATTAATTACACATGAAATCCAATTAGACACATGTTCGAAGATGGATGTAATAGCCTGTTTGGAGGTTGCTAAATCAGCCTCCTGTAAGCTAGCCTGTTTAGAGGTTGCTAAATCAGCCTCCTGTAGGCCATGTTCATGCTATCTGGGGATTCCTGCTTGGAGATGCCAGGTCGGAGTATGTATATATATGTGTGTGTGTGTGTGTGTGTGTGTGTGTGTGTGTGTGTGTGTGTGTGTGTGTGTGTGTGTGTGTGTGTGTGTGTGTGTGTGTGTGTGTGTGTGTGTGTGTGTGTGTGTGTGTGTGTGTGTGTGTGTGACGTACGTCATACATACTTGTCGCGAGAGATTCTGGAAGAGAATAGACCTCTGGTACCTTGGTACACCGTTTGTTGTAGCGTACCCTAGAGAGGGAATAGGTCTCGTGTACTAGTTGTTTTCGGGGAAAATTTCAGGTAGCTGGAACGTGTTGCATCACCCGATAACGTGGATTGTAGCCACTGCTGACGGCACTGCAGAAGCTGGCTGTCCACTGGTCCCGGCGCAGCTGCCGTCTCAATGCCCCAGGTGAAGTTGTCTCTCCTGCAACCAGTGTCGGAGTTACTTGTCCTAAACTCCCCATAAACCGAGACGCATGTCCTAAAGTTCTAACGTTCCAACAGAGGAGCATACCCTCAAGTTCTTAAATGGATGCATATCCTAAAGACCTATACTAGTGTAGTCTGTCTCACACTCCCAGAACCACATATTTTTGCCCTTCTACCAAGCCCTCTCTGCAATACTAAAGTCCTACCTGAAGCAAGTCTAGATTTCCCCAGGTTCAGGTCTGAATCTCTGGCCTCCCCGGGTCTCCTTTGCAATTTATATATTAAGAAACTAAGCATTAGTATACTAACAGTTTTGCATGTCCTAACGCCCTTTACAATGGTGCATGTCCAAATACCTAACAGATATGAGTGATCTAAACTCCTTAAACCCCTAACAGAGATGCGCGTCCTAAAGACCATCACAGTGGTGAATGTCCTAAAGTCTCCAACAGTGGTGCATGTGCCAAACTGCCTAACAAAGTTACACATCGTAAAGTCGCTAACAGTTGTGCATCTTCTAAAATGTCTTACGGCGTTGCATATCGTAAATTCCCTAACAATTGTGCATGTCTTAAGTCCCCAACAATGGTGAATGTCCTAAATCCCCAAAAGAGATGCTTGTCCTAAAGACCCTAACAGTGGTCATAACATGTCCTAACGGTGGTGAATGTTGTCAAGTCCCTACCGAAGCTAGCCAAACATCCATGCTGAATTTAACTGTCTCAGAATCTTAGATGCACATTTATAGATGGTTGGTCTTTAAAGCATGTGACCGGACAAATCACACATCTGTATCGTTCACAAATGTCGTTCCATCTCTCCCTTCGTTCATTTATCAGTTACCCATCTGCCTATCCGTATATCTGTCATGCGTTTTTTCCTGTTCAGTATAAAGTCGCTATACCAGATGGAGCATATACCAACAGCATCGCACGTATCGCCCAGATGTGTTGAGAAGGATGCACATGGATACAAGTGGGTGTTGTACGCGTGACCGGAATTGTCTTAATCTACAGTCAGGTCAAGCTGACCTTCACGAAACTGACCGGGATATCTTTCTGATGATGCTTCGGTCTTGACGTCAGCAGACTTGGATCAGTATCAGGATGCATTTTGATGCTGTGGCGTGGCGTTTGAAATAGCCGTATATGATTTTCATCACTTTCATTTCAAGTTAGCGTACCGTTCCAGGGTCGGAACAGTTTTTTTTAGAAAGGTGGGGTGCACACTCTTGAGAAAATGGGGGGCACGCTTCATTTTCACCCATTTTCATGGGTCACTTCATATTATACATTTCCAGGACAAAAGGGGAGATGCTCATCCGCCTATGCGTTCAACGTCACTACAACAGTTTATCCATAAACGTTCTGTTTTACAGGGCAGATAATCCTGAGATAAAACCAGTATTAGCACATCAGTGGATGACATGCAGAGCTAACGATAACGCTAGATAATCTCGATAGATCTCCGGTATGAAGGCACGGTGTTCGAAGCGTGCTTGACGGCACGAGCATCGTAACTAAGTACAGAAAGTTTACGTTCACTGATCGAAGTACGACGAACACATGGTTGCATGAGTAGGCTGCGCGGACGCTCAGTAGACGGATCTGCCTTTGGGATCTCCCGTGGTCTTGTCATACACGTCTACCTGGAGAGCGCTTTGGTACGTGTTCAATTCTAAGCCAAGCCGTTCCAAAAGACCACACAACCTCGGTTTTTGTTAAATGCAGTGACGGTTCGTACATGCAGATAATGTATGGTGAACAAGAAGTAAGCCTAAATTGAGTACCCTACAACACTAACGCGAATATCGCTGTGGATTGGTCTGTAAATGAGCAACAGGTCTTTTAGTTGTGTGTATCTGCGCCCTCAACTAACTCCATACTATTGTCTGTGTGAAGTGTATGCGTGCGGTATGAAAGGCAGGGATACTAGCTGCTGACATTTAGAGACACCTTCGTCAGAGGAAGTTGTAGTTATACCTACGCAATATAGCATCTGTATCATGTTTGTGTGTGCGTACGTGCGTTCATGTGTGCTTGTGCGTGTATGCTTGGGCGTACGTGCGTGTGCGTGCGTGTGCGTGCGTGTGCGTGTGAAACATGAGGTTTGGACATTTAAACCTCAGTTTCACATGACTTTGCTGCCATCAAGTGTGTATTATGATCATACGTTTATGGGTTCGAATCCCGTATTCTCCCTGATAATGTTTCTAGGTTTGTCAGCACCAAAATAGACTTCCGATGTCACTCTAATCCCGCCGTGCACTGCACTCGCACCTTGAGATTAAAATAAGGCTATCAAAATCGGAATTAATCAAACACACTGTCACCTGTGGGACAGCTTGTTTGTTGTTTAACACCATAGTCAGCAATATTCCAGCTATGCATTGGCAATCTGTAAATAATCTAGTCTAGATCAGAGAACCCATTGGTCAACAGCATAAGCATCGATGTACGCGACTGGGACACGATGGCATGCGTACGTCAGCGAGCCTGGGACCTGCTGAAGCTCAATTCTAACCTGGGCTTTCAACGACAAAGTAGCTTTGAACTCGGAACTGGGGAATCTCTAGGATCCGTGATCATGTCAAACATCAACACCTCTGGTTTAAACCTGCACTGTTACGGGTAGTATACGAATTCTGAATCTCTTATGATGCTGCGAAACATGCATAATTTATAGGACCCTATTCCATCACTTATTTGATGGGCCGGAAGATGAGGTGATGAAGAGTGATGACATTTTTTAAAGATATGCAACTTCTTTATTCAGTGAAAGTCCGCGTTTCAAGATGCCGACTATGTCGATTCTAATGTCGCTGTCAGGCAAGTGATAACCGAGACGTCCCGTAAAGACATTAGAATCTTTGTCGAAAGTTCCCTTTCACATAATGCAGGAGTTGAAATTCCATAAATTATCATCATTCTTCTCTTCCATCAGCTGTGTGCGTTCGTGTGTCCAGCATTTAAAATTAAAACAATCGATATTCCGTGTTTGCTTAACAAACTGCCATACCGATACGTTGCTTAAGTCGATCACTGTCATCTCATGTGAAACTCTGCACAATGAACGTGACGCACTCAGTGCGTGTGCTCATTACAGGCATATATTACTGTCTCATTGCATCATGCCCAGGGTTTCAACGACACAACATCAGACATGTGGACGTCGTGGTGGCTGAACGGGTTAGGCGGCTGGCTGACTGTGTGTCAGGTGCCTGACTCTGAGGGTGCGGGTTCGAATCCCGTAAGAGACTCAACCAAAATGTTCTAGAATTTGTACTTTACTCAAATTTGTGATCCCAAATATGACATAGGTTATATGTCACATTTCCAGAATGCTCATATCGTATTTCAGTCGTTCCTTTCTTGGCCTAACGTAACGTGGCTTACTGATTTGGTGGTTTACGTTGTCACAGAACCGTTCATTCAGGTTATTGTACCTCAGAGTGAGTGAGTTTAGTTTTACGCAATATTTCAGCCATAAGGCGGCTTTCTGTAAATAATCGAGTCTGGACCAGACAACCCAGTGATCAACAGCATAAGCATCGATCTGCGCAATTGGGAACCGATGACATGTGTCAACCAAGTCAGCGACCCGGACCACCAGATCCCGTTAGTCGCCTTTTACGACAAGCAGAATTGTTTTTTTTTTTGGACATGCGTGGGTTGCTGAAGGCATATTCCATCCAGGATCTCCACAAGTTGTACCTTAAACATGTAAACTATTAAGGGTATAGTGAACTTCTTTCGTAGATCAGAGCACAGAACCTTTCAGTCATCCCTCGTATCTGGTATACGAATGTGTATGTGTCATTCTTGGGGTCAGTTCGAAATTTAATGCCATTGGGTTAGGAACGCAATGCCATGCGTTGTAGTTTTTTTTACAGTATTAACAGCTCGGACAATGTTATAGACTGGTGTATCTTGTAAACAGGACGTACGCAACTATGCCACGAAAACACTTTTCCTAAAATGCTCTGAAACCCGGATGCCGCAAATTGTTGGCTCCCAAAGTTGTGTGTCAGGATACACTAATCGAGTTTTCAAATGTGAGATCCGTCCTGGTCATGATCTATGATTTGTTAACATTCTCATGTTTGCAGAATCGACAAAGAGATAAGTATCTAAGACCCAGATCACTTCCAGCCCAATTACCCAGCATCCGTGAAGATCGTGGTTAGAAGTAAACTTCAACAAAACATGCCTGCATGCCCAGAGTCGACTAACGGAATCTGGAAGTCAGGCTCGCTGACTTGGTTGTTGCGTGTCATACTAAACAACAACAACGACGACGACGACGATGACGACGACGAACGTAGAATACACCAGCGTGACTTCATAGAACAGAAATATTGTTCAAAGTATTTTTAACCACAAATGTAAACAACACACACTATAAGAAATTAACGTCTGTGATACATTTCGTACAGTGGGATCGTCATTTCATATCGATATACCGATGGAGGAGCAGTAGTTATAATTAATTGCAGATCAAGTTGCTTTGATTTAGATACATATATGGAAATGTGTCATTTGAAACGAGTATAAGGGATCAAGTATATGACAAACTATGTTGAACACCGAAAGCATCGTGAACTGTGTTCGCAGTGGTATTTTTAAAATCAGTTCTCAAGAGAACTGTCACTATAATTCTCGTACATTGTAATGTACACGCTTTATTGACAAGGGAGATAAGTCAGATGTAACCAGACCTCCACGTACCTGGTCAGGTGGTTATTTGCAAGCTTGCTGCTTGACACTCGTAATTGGAGCTAGAGGGGGACAACACGATTTGTTAGACGAGGGTGTAATTTCCCCGGTCAGTCCTGGCACTTCAGCCTGTGTCTTGATTTACTGTACCCACACAAACGCTCGACAAACTTGTTGAGATGAAATCTTTCCGTATTCACAATAAATTAAGATGTTCATCATGTGTTTAGAATGACGTAGTGGAGGTGTGGAGGTAGTCATGGTAGTAGTAGCAGCAGTAGTAGTAGTAGCAGTAGTAGTGATAGTTTAACTCTTCACTTGAACAGTATTCCAGCTGTATGTTTTATTTCTGGCCGTTAGAAGAAGTAAACGTTCTAGCAGGCAGTGTTGCTGAATATCGGTCGTAGTCTTATGTCTGATACAATATATAATATCTAAATACTACAAAAATGTTTATGTTCTGTCATTCTTGCATTATAACGGTAAACAAGCAGTTCGTTGATAGTTGATGAAAAAACCCCATTAAGGTGTCATTTTGTTCAAACCCTTGTTTTCAGGTTTGAAAAGTAGTGCATAAACAATTCTTATTAATGCATTTACTTCATTTTTGTGATTTGGCACTGCATGAAGAGGTTCCATCGAAACACGCAAATTTACCTGCTTTGATTGCACCTAATGCTAAAAACGAACTGGTGTGTTTTTACAGCCGGGTTCGTATTACCAGTCGAGTATATTTCCGAGACAACTGCGAAATAGCAAGAAAACTGCCACTGCCTGAAAGTATTGGCGTGGTAAACAGCGGGAAATCTCCTCATAGGGAAGGGATTCCTTGGAATGACGTCATTGTGTTGATAAAATGAGTTGGCGTTTTTTTTATTTTTAACACACGCTGTGATTGGTCTACATTTTCCTAGGAATGCCGTGGGATTTCCCTTAGAATATTCGGTGATTTTTCTCCAAATCTGTTGCAGTCTCCAAAACATGTGTATGGTTGTAAAACACAACATACAACTTGGGATACACCAGGTCTTGCGACTAACACCCAAAGTTAGTGCAAAGTTTATGGGTCAAACAAGGTGCGCGTTGCCGTTAATATCAGCCAATCACAATTCACCTTCCAAATCGCTCTTGGCCATTGAATGCAGATTACGCCTTTCCTAATAGGGACATGTCGAATTGAGTCAGCGGAGTTCTACTTTTCGAGGACGAGAGATCGTACTAAGTGTCAACAGTACGTAAATACGCACCTATTACCGCTGTGGATGGGGGAATTGTAGTTTACGGATTTCAACTGGCAGTGAAGCGAAACAGTAGACTGTCGTCTGTTCGGCGGAAGCTGGATGGGATAGTTTGCACTGTGGCCGATCATAAACCTGTGTTGCTTGCCTTATCTGCCTACCTCGAATCTGGAGGTGTTGTGCCCTATCGGTTTGTTGTCATAATTCGACGACTGGTGTCACGTCTGATATTGTCTCTGACAAACACCACTTGTGTGATTTCATTTGGATTCGTTAATCATCAACGAACTACACGAGCGCAAATATTGCCTCGTTTTAGCGCGGCTTTGTGGAACCCTGTGCTCTTGTTCGGACGGATGGTAGATCTACAACCATGGGTGTTCAGCGATTTGTATTCAACCCGCGCTAAAGTTTGAAATCTTTCAAGAACTCAAGATTTATTTGTGTTTCAATATTGGATTGTAGCTAGAAACAATGGCATTTATCGCAGACGCGGGGAGAGTGGACGGATCATGGGAACTCACTATCACCGTGACGGATTTGCAAGTTGAGAAAACGCTCCGTGTTAAAGGAGATCTGCACATCGGAGGGTTGATGCTAGAGCTCGTCGAGGCGCTAGGTAGGTTTTCAGTCTCGTCTAACCCTGTTTCTCTTCCTTTGCCATCGGTAGTCGCTACTCAATAACATGTGTCATATCGACAAATTTCTTACAGATTTCGCGCGTCAGTAGTTTCATTCTGTAAACAAAGAAATACTTTGTTCTGTCATTGCACGTGATGCAATGTTACGACCATTTAACAACAGAAATATTCAAAGTCAAGTTTTGTTCATGTGTACAGTTGAACTAACTAAACTTATATTTGGATAATAATATAATATAATATAATATAATATAATATAATATAATATAATATAATATAATATAATATATCTGTTGGAAGTACAAGACATGTTACAGGTATAGATACAGCAGCCATGTTGATTGACATGTGTACAGTATGAAATGAATGCCACCAGCTCTTCATTAATTGTATATCTGAAATCAACATCTGAGCCTGTGTGGTCAATCAAGCAGAAAACTCCAAAACACCTGATTTCCCTAGTGAAACAGGAGTCGTTTCCAGCTTGCTAATTGACAAGGAAATGACCATTAAATAAACAGTAATAGATCATTTAGGTATGATCAGGTTGCAAATTGCAGTTGACAATAGCCCATTTGTATTTGTAACACCACTGTAATTGGTGTTGTGTCATTCATTGTCCAGTTGTACTATTAGAAGAAGGTTAATTAAGCTTGTTGGAATGTCTGTTATTGTCAATACTGGTGATGAATACATCAGTGGAAGTTGACCCATATTCATGTGTGTTTACCTGCTCATTTATTGATTTCCTTATTATTTCACCTGTTGACCTGGTTTTATTGCTCTTTAGTTGCAAAAGTGTTATTGTGGATAGTGCTGTTTATATAAACCATAAACATCATCTATCTTCTGGGCACATTTATTTGTAGCTATTGAACAGCTTTTGTTCCATTGATAATACAGACTAAGAACACTCATCCTGCCAGAGTGATGTCAGTGTCAGACTTGTCAAATAGACATGCATATTAAATGTCCTTATGAATAATGATTTTGTTTCATGTATGTTTTATTTTCTCTGCACCAATCCTGTACCTTGCATGAACTCCTGGATAATGTGGAGAAATTATTGTCAAAAGAGATTCCAGATGTCCAGCTGTTGAAATTTGTTTTATGTCAGCACAATAAAACATATTATTTTTTATTATTGGGCATATCTTGTAAATATTGTGACAAAATGCATTCTTGACTTGATTCTTGGTCCATCCATCACAAGACCTGTACTTATCTAAAAACTACAGTTATCACTTTATCTGAGAAGCCATGATTTTATGTAAACATTAATTGAGCTGGGAATATCATCCACACAAATGTCACTTGTAATTAGTTATCAGGGTGCCCAGCATTGGCTCAATCTATCACCGTTTATCTAAGCAGGATATAACAGGGTGAAGGAGTGAAATCTTCAAACTGTAACATCGACATTCTTCACATTCCAATGAAAGCCACTTTATAACTGTGACATAATTGTTAGGATGGTATACATTATCTTCTCTCGTAGAAACTGACAGTTGAGATCATGTGACACACCCTTGGGGATTAACACCTGAAATGTACATTGGACACACAAGTCTCTTGTGTCTGCCTAAATGCCTACATTTCATTGCCTCATTATAACATGGGATGGGGCTACATTGTTAATTTTAGCATTTAGGCCTTATGAGTTGTTGCAGTCAGACAGGTAAAGTCACAGCAACCTTTGAAAGATATAGTGCATGAAAGAAACAATCAGGAAAACATATCTTTAAACCTCCTAGCTTTCATGTTTGAAATATGTCACACATTATAAATGTCTCCTTGAAAGTTGTCAGTTCCGATCTAAATTCTTCAGCCGTAGTAGCTGGCAGTGGGAATTTCCTTCCATGATACTTTTTTCTATTTTCTTCTTTTTACTTATGTCTAGTATGTTTTAAACATAAAGTGAATTAAACACAAATTACATTTTTTGTGTTTACTTCCTCGAGTGTGCATATCAAATACGGTGCTAATGATCCAAATAAAAATGTAATTGAAGTAGCAGCAAGTCAGTCCTAGATTGTAGGATATATGATTAGTCATTGACTGCAAATGAAAAGCATTAGAGTGCGAGGACATTATAAGTGTTTTCCTGAAAAGCATTCATGTTTCTTGAAATAACAAGCTGGGCCTAACACTGGTATTGAGGTCTCCAGCACAGTGGGAACCTATTCGGTCTGAATGTGCTGTAGCGAGGATGAAGCCAAATGTCAGATGTATTTGTGGCCAACATTCCTCAAAGGAGTGTATCAGTGCTGTGACATTTTAATCCATAGTGCTTGGACATGTATACAAGCATTTTCGTTGAGAAGGCATTGCACACATTGAAATTTGGGATGTGATCCCACAGACAAAACACAGTGCCCTGAATTCAAGAAAGGGAAGATATCCAGTGTTCAGAATTAAGCATGAAAGTCAAAGGGCCCCTGTCATAACCCTAATGCCCATGTTTGGAATTGACTTTGAGTGAAATACCAGAGGAGAAACCCTCAGGATCCCCAGTATCCTATCATTTTGAACACTATGCCATGGAGAAATGTATACTATATACATCCTGTGGAGTACATATGGGTGTAAATAATATGTCCCATAATACATTTATAAAGACATGTATACTTGTGGAGCTAGGCACTCCTGTTATATATTTTCTCATAAAAGGAAAGTGTTGAGGATATTGTTTTACTTGGATTCACTGATTTGAAGGACAGAATCTTTCTGTAAATGTAAATTTTTGTAATTTTTGTTTCAAAAACAACAGCATCAGCAACTTTGTGAATGGGTGCATTGTCATGGCAAAAGAGGTGCTGAAATGGTGTTGTGAAACTGTGATTCCTAAGGCGAAAGCTCTGAAGAATTGTCAGCTAAAAGTAACAAAGTCTGCTTTACTGGGTTGTGTCATGCAGTGAACTACTACTGGGATAATTAAGGTGTAAACACAACGTGTCTGATCGTGTCAAAATTATGTTCCAGCTCTATGATGTTACAGAGACAGAATCATGCTTTCCTGCTATTTCATTTCATAAGTTTTTTGAGATGTAAATATCCCTCTTTCATGACCAATATGGGAGTTCATTAACGTTGAAGGTTACGTTTTAAATGTAAGGTTACTTATTGAGGTTAGGCCCACAAACCCCCATTAGACATAATACAGGTTTGTGTCAGCAGGCCTCAAATACAAATTTGTGTCAACAGGTTTCTTATACGATCTTCTATTGGGAGTTCATGATGCATGTCAGCAAAAGTGTTCAGCTCCAGATAACCCATGGTTCTGTTTGGGTTGTTTAATGCAAGTATGTGAGACTTGCAGCAGACTCCTAACTCGTGTGATGTAATTTGATCATAGTAAAGTCTTCATAAGTGGAGTGTTGAAAGCATATACCACAGAAGTATACAAATATGCGATTGGAACCTCTTGACTTTTGACACTGACTGCTTGAGAACAGGTAGACATTTGTATGTCTAGGTCACTTGCCTTGTATGTAGAAGTTGCTTTTGGATACATTAATTACTGTAGTTCCCCTAGATATTTGATTCATGATGCACAAGACATGCAACTTAATCAGCTTTATGCACACCCCTTGAAGTTATACCAGCTGCTAGTATTCCCCTTAACATTACACTAGAGTCAGTGCTGTACATAAAGGTATACACAGGAGTCTATGAGGAGTTGTCATTGCCATAAGAGATTTTAAGTCAGCATTTTAATTTCTGACAGTAACCTGGCATAATTTGGTTTGTAAATATTGATTTTAGGAAACTTTGGACCATGTTTATAGCTTGTTCAGTGATTCTGACAGCAGACCATAGTTTAAGCAGTAATGATTTCTGACAGAGACTGTACCAAACGGAAATGAAGGCAAAATGAAGGAGGTGTTGTTTGCCAGAGGATCAGAGAATATCCATGCCATCCTGTCTTGATGACCATAATGAAACCTCTTCCTTTGGATCATAATGAACATGCCTGCATATCTCCTACCCCCTGCTGGCCATTTGATGGACATTTCCAGTTTACCTTACCACAGTCGGCCCAGGAATGGGGGAATTACATTTGTGTGTTTTTCTTTGATGTATGGGACTTGCCTCCTCAGGTCTTCTTGGCAGAGGAATGTGTGTAGGTGAGGCTGCATTTGCCAAATACCTAACGGGCAGTTTGTGGATGACCACTGCTGATGTTGCTGACCATTACGCTTAGGATTTGGGCTGTTATGTCAATCATTTGATTCAATGTGTTGATTTTACCGCAGTTTGTTATTGTCAGGTCACACTGTTGTATTGTTCTAGCGCCAGTACCTCTTACTTTGTCAGGCAGATGTGCTGCTATTTCAGATGAAGCCTTATTAGGCTCTTAGTGTTGCAGATAACCTTTCATCTTAATTTGGCTAGCGGATGGATAGGTTGTAAGATTAGGTTACAACGAGATGCCATTACATCATTATCAGAAGATGTTTAGGGTTCCATTTTACATTTGTCTTGAGTCAAAAGTTGAAAGAGCTGTTATTGTTTATTCAAATCTCATGGCTAGCAGCTTTCCATGGATCTGTGGATTTTATTTCAAACAGATCAATTATGTGAATTGTCTGACACCCCCCATTTGAAACACAATGTTAAGTTTTCAGCTGACAACTGATTTCCCTGTTGCCATCCCTGAAATCTAGGTATGTAACATGAATCCAACTACAGCTTGTAATGAGATCTGTACTAACTGGATTTAGCTCCTGGCATTATGTTTGGTATGTTTATAAACTCTTGAACTTCAAATATGCATTAGCTGTTTTATTCTTCAAAGTATCAAGCTATGTTATTGAGTGTTGATGATGTTATCTTGCTTTTGAAGAGTGATATTCATTTTGTTTGGTTTTTGTAATAGAAATTTCACTTTGCTCAAAGACAAGGTTTATCCTGGGCAACCTTAGTGGGAGATAGATGACAGTTCTTGAGAAACATAACATTTTGTTCAGGCTTCAGCGAAATGCTTGCAGGTTTTGTGTTTCCAAAGCCTGTTATCTGCATTAGATTGTCTTCAGAATATTTTCGTGTATGCAGTATTTTCGTGTGGACGATGAGGGAGCTATTTTGGTCTTTATGAGCAAAGAACGATGTGACTAAGATTGGCGGCAGAGACGTAGGTGCATGCATAGCAGCTGTTTCTGACTCACGAACTGCGTGTGCATGAAACCAGTCCCGATTAGTGATCATATCTCCGTCTCCTGTGTGCAGGAACTACCTGAGGTGTGTAGCACAGTTTACCCATGATGCACTAAGTTTTGGCTCCGTCCCAGCATACATCTTTAGATTGTCCCACTCATCTCCATCCTTGTAATCATCTTCATCAGGATGCTGGCTAAACGCAACAAACAGGAGATGCATTGTATTTGTGTAAATATAAAGACATGAGTTATCTGTCGTCCCAAAGTTCAAGTTACCAAAGTTTCCTCTGGTATGGAATATTTTCACCAGACACAGTTGATATCGGAATGACATTAAGCTAATGGAACCACAGATCCACATGTTAGCTACCAGCTTGTGTTGCTATTTAACTTAGTGCCGCGTTCAAAATTAACTTGGGTCCTGGAATGCTTGATGTTTTTCGGTATGGTAATTCCCTAAAATCAATTATTTATGGCATGAGGGGTATGTCAGTACCTGCCTTTCATGCTTCAGTATAACCATAATCCCCACATGGTCTATTCTGATTCCATACCTCCAAGTCCATTTAAAATTCCTTACTTACAATTTAACATAATATTAAGATAAGAACATAATTTGTTAAAAGCAATGCAGGATTTAAATGACATATTTGTTTCTGGACTGTTTTTGTAGATTCAGTTGTGTACACTATTGTGGGACGACCTAGCCAACATTTGTTGTGAAGTATAGCCTTTATTGTGCCATATCACACTACACTCGAAATCTCTCTAATGGTGTTTAAATACATTAATGAGAAGGGGTACAATGTCCTGTTTCTTGTTTTCCTCTCCTTATCTGATCACGACAAATCAAAGAGGTCGTCTAACAAGCAGCTTTACTCCCCACATAAACTCTTTCGTAGGTGAACTGAAGAAGTCGGTGCAAGTAATTGAATTGTATGCATGGTCACAATAAGAGTGGAAGAAAAAAGGGTGAACATTTATCTTGAACGGTATTTGATTGTCAAGGCTGAACGAAGTGAGCGAGTGTTTCATGGTGCGTGATATAGTGGGAACAGGTTGCTATTGTTTAGGGCAGCCAGTCAGGGCAAGGTGAGTTTAAAGTGTACAAAAGATGTAGACTTCATGTATGTAGGCTGTGTACCTCAACTTAAATGACCCTTTACAGGACCGTACTCATTTACTTAGATATGATGTTGGTATTGCAAACAAGGATCAGAGTTTGTTAGGTTTTATTGAGTCATTAAGTCGACAAAGTGACTTGTATTAATGCCGCTTTAATTATATGCATGTTTGGAAGATGTATCATGATTTTGTTCCAATTGGTATTTAGGAATGCAAGGCTGAATGGTTAAAAGGGGTAAATATGCATATGTAGTACAGTACAAATTTGTGTCTTGTATGTGTGCTTAATGCTCAATATTAGTATAGTATTATTTTCGGGACTCAAGAAAAGTATGTGTCTATAAAAGAACTTGTTGAAAGGTGTTGGTTGTATAAAAGCACTTGGATTATGTCAAGGCTTATTCAGAATCAGGGATCGAAATTATTAGTGCCATTGCACCGATGGCACGACTAAAATTGAAATGGCATGGTTAAATTCCCACCAGCATGCCCTTATGGCACATTGTATTTGTTTGCCAATGTGCATTAAAGTATGTTTTCACCGTTATTATCTTTCATGACTTAATGTGAGTAATGATAACGTGGACAGGTCAGACAGATAATCATCAATTTTGTCTTTTCAATGTCTGAGGTCAGTAAATAAACAAAAATACATACCTAGCATTGTTTTATTACTAATGGTTTATTGGTGAATATTTTAATACAATATCAACTTTAACATTCACTTCAAGATGTGTAATGTTTTGAGGTTCAGCTTAACAGACCATGAATTTATGGCACACAAGAATTTGAAATGGCACACTTAAATTATCATGACAGTGCCCATGAGGCACACTTGAAAAAAAATATATTTCGATCCCTGAGAATATTCCTGTCACAAGGTATTTCCCTGTGAAATGGGAGACTACATTAGCCACAGATCTCATTGTTCTGTGTGTGGTGGATTATCTATATTTGTTTAATTGTCCTCATGTTGAATAACAGTCAAAACAGTACTATTGTTAGACAGTTGACGGAAGAGCTTACTTTCAGAAACATTTGTTGGTTTAAGTGAACATGTTTTAGACTGAGATTTAACTCGTTGGTTTTGAATCTTTGTCCTCTATGTGATTGTGATGTGAATGTTATACAATCTAATGAACACTTTATTTATGTTGGTTCTTAAATGCTTGTAAATGTTTCTTCCTTCAGTACTGAGGGAAATGAATCACAGTTTTAAGTAAGTCGTCATAATGATATTTGGAAATTTCCAACATTCCTTTTGGTGAAGTCATGCAGGTTTACACTCTCCAGAACATTCAGTTAACAGTGTAGGCCCTGTTTGGAGTAGTTTTCAGGAAGGCAGTGTTTCTGCCAAGTGAAGATATGGGTAACTAAGTATGTGGGGAAGATCTCATGTCCGTTATGACGAGAACCGACTGGAATGTTGAGTGATCTGTTGGACAGATGTTACACAACCAATACTATTGTTGAACGCTAACACTGTTATACGTTCAGCATCGATCATGTTACTCAGTCTCATGTATGCCAGTATTTATTTTCACATTACAGCAGTAGACTTGTGTGAGCTTAGATCATGCTACTTTTGTGTGTTTCACCCCATATATGCGAGTGACTCTTCAACTGTTACATTTGGGGTAAAAATATAAATTTCACTAATCTATCTGATCTTGGCCCCATTTTGAAATTTCAAAATGCAAATCAGTCTATTTTTTCTTCGTCTAGGATATTCAGTTCAAAATGATGATCCAATAGAAACAATTATTTTTAAAAGTTATTTTTTTGTAATATGGCAATCTCTCAGAAATATATATCAGTGGATGCAGATTAGGCATTATCTTAGACGTCCTATGGAACAAACATGAACCAGCCATTACTTTATCCTCCCTGTGTAGTGAACATAGACTGGCCATTATCTTGTCTTCCAGAATCGGTGGCTGAACACAAGGTAGTATCTCCAGCATTGCATCAACACCACTAACAGCAACAGCTGCGGAGCTTCTGCCATGTTTTCTCCATTTATTCATATGGGACATATTTGCTATCCGTACGAAAAATATTGCTCAGTATGAACAGATAAAGTAGATTTCATGCAACGGTGCCACTGAAATGAAAGAAAAGATCTAGAGTCTTATGTGGGCAAATGAAGTGGTCAATTATGGAAATTGTTTAATAGTTATCCTGTTTTTCCAAAAGATAGATTCCATAAAGAATTCAGATTCCAGCCTTCTACAAGTCACTGTCCTTTTATCTGAGAACCATTTGCTCCAAGCAATTGATTTATGATGGTCTCGTGTAATGGTTCAGTCTTTTAAATGGCCATTTGACTTTCATAGCCTATTAGGAGAGATGTATTAGAGAGGAGACTCCATGGATGGGATGAGTGCTGTTCAGCTGCCAACTACAACAGTATATGGACAGCTTTGGATATATTCACCATCCACCAGCTTCAGTTTGAATCCAGGGGGTCATAAGATGGCTAGATAGCCCATCAGCCCATATCGGTTCATCAGCAGTGTATCTTGCGGCATTATGGGATTAACATACAATTGTAGGACTTAATACCACATTTGTTCACTGATCCTGCATTGGCAAAGACTGAGACTTGTGATCAATAAATTGTTGTCAATTCTTCGACTGTCTTTGGTTTGACTGGTGGTGACAATTACAGATATTTAAAGTAGAAGAGATTGTTATTGCACCTGCTTGTAGGGCAGTGGACATGTCATTATAAAGAATTTTGTCTGTCAGCACTGACCCTGAAGGATCACCTTGGAACAGAGAATGGTGATTCATTGATCACAAAAGTGAAAAATAATTTCTGTTCTGGTAATTTAATTTCTTTATGAACTAGTCACTGGGGGGTCACGTCTCCTCTATTGATGGGTATTGAGCAAGTGTAAAACTTTAGAGTATGGGCCATGATCAACACAGTGACTGACCAGTAAGTCGGCATTAGCATTAGACGTAGCATGTTTTGGTCAGTAAAACTGACATACTGTCTGTCACATAGATAATCTTGAGTAATGTTTATGTATGTCAATAGACTAATGCTCAGTCTCTGAATAGATATAATTTTGATAGTAACAAACAAACCTATTATATATTGAAAAAGAACCCCAGGGATACCAAAGAACCTAAACTTGCTTCATTTAGAGCTTTAGCATTAGCAGGGAAGGCCAGGCTGTAGTGAAAATAATATGGTTCAGGGATTGTGAGACTGACTACTATGTCAAAAACATTGAGTGTTTTGAAATCAGTTAAACTATTGAACTTTTTAATTTGAAAACCATCATTCTATTAAAGTCAGTGTCATATTGTATGAGTTCAAGAAATCAGTGGGACCTGATTGTCTGCCAGCCAAGCCTGTTGTTGATGGGGAATTTGAGCTTGTACTAACACCACAAAGGTGGAAGGCATGTCTACCAGTATGGTGGCCACTCTGGTCTGAAATCCTGTAGGAGTGGAATCAGGTGTCAAGGTGGCATCCCTACAATGAAGTTTATATGGAGTTAGTTCTTGACTTTATCAGTTTGTCTTTTGATGTCAAGAACTTTTTCAGTTTGTCCTATAATGAGGACACTGATTAGTGTAGTATAGCGTAGCCCTTAAACTCTGTATTTGGATAGAGGAGTCTTGGAACCAAACAGCCCACAGTCAGCTAAATAAATATCTTATATTTATGATATGACTGACTTACCACCTCATGCTTGACCTATGACCTTGAGGATGGGTCATCTTGACATCAATGAAAAATGGTAGTTTTGAATTATCCCAGATAAGTGAGATTATTAAATTTCATCGTCCCACTTGTTGCATCATGCGGACGCCTCTGGAGTGCCATATATGCTTTGTGAGGCTATCGATTCCTCATTTGTTGCTTCAGCTGCTTGGACTTTATTTCCGAGACATTTTTGTTCCCTGAGTAGTTGGGGAAGTTAGGATGGAAACTTGTAGACTGTTACCCTTTCAGTGATTCGGAAAGAGCCAGTGTGTAATGTTGGCATGTCTGGCTCTTTGAAACAAATTAATTACCACCTGATTTTTTAGGATGATTGCATAGCTGCTTGAGGAAATGATGCAGGGCTTTGGACTTAATCATGGAAAAAAACAGGAATCTTTAACTTGGCATGAAATTAGGTTTGATGAAGTCAATCTGAGTCAGCACAGCATTTGAATCATGTTGTACAATTCTGAACTGGATACTTGTAAATGAGAGAGAAATGTTGTTCATTAATTCCAGTACTGACTATCATTGAACTCAGATGATATTTCAAGTAAGGATTTAGCTGGTCTGGATGCAGGAGATTTCTTTCCAGAAGGGAGTGGTGGGGTAGGCTTGTGGTTAAAGCGTTGGCTTGTTACCAGATGCAGTATATGGGTACTGTATGTGAAGCCAATTTCTGGTGTCCACGGCTGTAATATTGTTAAAAATGGCGTGTAGCCAAACCTCACTCACTTGTTCCTGAAGAGGAGATCGAAAGACATGATACCAACAGTGTTCTTACCTCCAAATAAAAGTGACCAAATGAAAACCCTTTCCATAATCACGAAAAGTCTATGTTGAAACAAATCATTTGGTTTAAGCAGAAATTTGTTTTTGTCATTAAATGATATATCTGCTATCACCATACACATACATAACATAGTCTAGACTGGAGACTCAGTACCATCCAGCATGTCAAACAGACACTTAGCGAAGGCTTTTATCTCGCATTCTTGATCATGTTTTTATTCTCTTTTCTAACATAGGGGACTTTATTTGAATATTAACTGTCAATAACTGCAAGGTCCCTCCCCTACTGAAGACTCACAGCTGGTGTAATCAGACAAGGAATGTCAGGGAACAGGGTGTTGTGAAAGGGATGTTCTGGCACAGCCAGGCACTTAAACTTGTTCATTGTTCTAGCCCATTCTTTGATCTGAATCCTATTTCAGCTTCACATTAATTTGGCCCTGGAGTGGGTGGGGTCAAAACATGGGTGGTGGACACCAATAGTTGTGTTATTTGCTTGGCACTTGTTCAGTTTATTTCATTACAGTTAGTTGGCAATTAGCCCCATTCAAGTTGTGCTGCCCCTGCTTTAGTAGGGCTTAAAGGTGGAGATAGTAAGGGGGTAATAGTGTGGATTATTTGAATTGGACTAAAAATGTTTGGGGTGATATAGCAGACCAACCTGTAGTTTGGTGGTTTGACATGGGCACCTGTGTCATCTGACTCTAATTCGCAAATAAATGGATTTTGCTCATTTGTACATCACTGTTTTTCAGATTTCAAGATCTTTTAGATATGTTTGTAAGAGACTAAATGTTCCATCATGTATAAACTTGACACATTGTTATTTACAGTTACCATTGAATTTGATAGTCCTGCTGAAAATTGAACTGAAACCAGTACGGATAGCACATGTATTAATAGGCAAGTCCAGTTAGCCATATTTCTGGAAACAGCAATTGAAAAAACAATTTAAAAGTTTGTTACATTATAAAAGATAACAGAGACCATTTATTAGTCTACAGAGTTGACTTACATGTCTGGAAATGGGTTAGAAAGGGAATGGTGCTGCTATGGAAACAGTAAGCCTGAGTCCAGTAATGGAAGGTGGAAGGTATTGACTGTTGCCTGAATCTGAAACTCTTGACTAGAGCTACTATCGATAATCGTGATACTTTATCGAGTGACAGATATATTGATATATATTTTTTTTAATCATGATACTTATGGTTGACCTAAAAATTGTTAATTGTCACTAGAATTTGACGGTTATGTCAATATTTGCGCTGTTACTTGATATCAAAATATATGTCTCTAAAGAAAATAACTGAAGATAGCATATTGTCATATGTATCGAATCGTATTGCGTTGTTCCAAGATAATGTGAGATGTATTGTATCGTGAATTTTCTGCATTGTCACACCACTGCTCTTGAGTAACAACACCTTTGGAAGACTGTCTCTGTAGTTAATGCTCAGTCCCTGAGGATGAAGAGCACTATTTCATGTATTGTACTAAATATGCAGATGTAAGGAGGGGAGGATGCAGTTCACAGCTGTTGGACCACACCGGGTGGGTGTGCAGACAACAATAGGGGTTGGACAGTGGGCAGGGAGCTCTATTACAGAGGGTCCAGTGACACAAGATTGGCACAGTAGCTCTTGGTGTAACTGTGTGTTATCTGTGATTATATACTTAGATGTGAGTGAGCTTTAGGCAGCTTTTAGCCTTTTGGGCTTTCACATTAAGAAATGCTAGTTTATCAGACCAAGATAAGATCAAACATTGTTGAAGTAAGATGCTAATTGTAACAGTTATTGGAACTAGACCAAGCAGAGATTTATCGCCTGTGGCTTTAGACCAGTGGGTAAAGTCAAAGCCTACATTGATGACCGTGTTGTGTTTTGAGTTGAGAATACTAAGAATGTGAATTTAGAGTAGCATGGTTTATCCAAAATGAATACATTTGAGCTGTAGACTTAGGTCTCACACACAGACAAGTGTTAAGTGTTTCGTTATGTAAATATGACAACTAGCCAACCTTGACGAGTCTGAAATGGTAACCTATTTCCACTTTTTCCATGTGTATAATCTAACAACAATACAGGCTCACACAATTGAGGTCAGATTGACCTTTTGACCTTGCATTCATTGAAGCATAGCAGTCTTGGTGGATGTAACATTTTATTTTAGGTTAAACCTTGAGTTTAAGGTGTCTAGCCATTTTTTGCTATCCAGTGGCCATTATTTGACCTTCACCTTCAGTTTGTAAATGAAACCAATTATCCGAATTGTGTGCCCCAGGAGGATGAGAAGATAAGCTCCCTTTGAACAATATTTGATGGGTCAGCTGAAGGGCTTAGGCTGGTCAGTGGTCTAATCCACTTAGAAATGTAAATACGCTCCTAAAAATTTAACCAGGGAGTGATCTTAAAGAAGCTTGACTGAGAAGCTTCAGTTTGCTTGTATTTGAAACATTCCACAGATGGTGCTTTGTTGTCTTGATAACCCCTGAAACAGATATGGTGGTCTTGTACCATTAGCTTAGTGTTGTGAATAGTATTACAGGATTGATAACTTGGTTGAAAAGAGACAAACAGACATGAACTTTTGTAAAATGGGATTCTGAACATAACTCAGGAAGGTCCTGTCACGTTCAATATGCCCACGTCATTCTCATATTTAAGCTTCAGATCCTGAAAATAGATATTTTTAGATAGATATTTATTTATTGCGTATCATTCCATCAAGAAACAGTAGCAATATTCTATAAACTACAAATATGAACGTTACAGTAGTTACAGACATATAGAAATACATGTACATGAATGGTGTACATTACAACAGTTTATCATATGCAGCATAGTCAAATGGAAGCAAAATGAGGCAATATACAGGATTCATTTGAAATTGTAAATGTCATGACATATTTTAGAAATAGTTTCAGGATTTCTGTTTGAAAAGATTGTTAAAAATTGTTCTTTTCTTGAAAGTGTAGCAAAGTTTTGATTATGAAAAAGCAATGTTTGTAGAAGTGACTCCCTCTCTTTCCTATACTTAGAACAGGATATTATATAATGTTGTTCATCTTCTACAACATTGCATGTTTCACATGGACGATCTTCTAGTGGGATTGGAGGTTTTGTATATCTTCCAGTTTCAATTGAGTTTATGATTACTTAAACGTAGTTTTGAAAAGTATGACCTGTGTTCTTTGTTTTTACTATGAGAGAGTGAGAAAGTAATGGGGTCATTTTGAGGCTCAAAGCTAAAGAGATCTGAATCAAAAGACATCCTTAACATTACAGTTGTAAAGGCAACCCCTCTCTTTCAAAATTCCCCCATCAGTTATTTAGTAGATGTGTAGAAGTTTGTTTCACTGGAGAGAACAAAGGTTCCAGACAAGTACTAGCAAGAAAGTGAATATATGTCAATCTACATCAGTAACAGGCTACCAAAAGTATTCATTTGGTTAAATAACCTGTATAAACTAGTGTCACATGAGCCATATTTATTGGTTATCACCCCCTGCTGTGCCGATGTAAGGCGTGTCACATGACCTGCGCCATCTGTTAGCACCAATGAACAGTAGACTAGAGGAAAGAAAATGCAGCATCAATCACCCTGCTGATATTGATTATTGATGTGAAGGGTATTTGGACCTCTAAAAGGCCCTTTACACCCACTTGCAGCTTGAACTGGTGACACAACTGCCTATTTCATGCCCACTGACTGTACACGCCAAGCTTCTTTCATCATAGTAAAGCCTACAATTGACCTAGACTTCTGATTGATTGAGAGGACTGACAGGCATTTGCCAAATGTTTAATCATGCCAAAACTATTTCATACTTGGTATGTGTTATGTTTTCTGGATGTTTAATAGTTTTTTTGAAATTTAAATGTGTTCTCAGAAGTTAACATCAAATAATGCAAACTCAGCCATTTTGGTTTTTGATTCACAGGCTGATCACTAGTGTCATCATTTGGTCAAACATGTTGTACATTCATGGTCAGCCATCAAAGAAATACCTGGAGTGTTGAAGATCAGTCTGATGAGTAATTGACATGTACAGTGACACATGTCACTTTTTGTATCTCATTGCATTTGAACCCCACTTTACTCCAAAGCCCAGGTATTTTTGATTTACTCATGGTCTTAGAACTAGTAAGTTCAGCAAATAGAAGTCCATGTAATAAACTTAATATCTCCTGCAGCTGATGTCAAGTGACAAGGTCACTCAAGTAGATTCAAGTGTTTACTGACACAGACTGTTGGTGTGTCAGTTTATGAGTTCTGCATTCACATTCATGGCATATGAAATGGGGTTTATCGTGAGAATTTTGTACAGCTATGTTCAGACATATATTTATTCAGTTAATTAGCTTAGCAGTCATACAGTGTTCTGTGATGGACAAGATTTTCCTGTTGCTTTCTTTCTCAACAATAATTATAATGTTACAATGGTGATTCTGTCGATTCACTTTTATAATGCTTCTGTAATGTGATGCTTGTTTGTAATTATTGGTAAAATAGTAATATTGTAATTGTGCTATTGTCATCATTGTTCAAATACTTTGTTCTCCTGAAAAATGTAGGGCACTAAGCAGTCAGTGAAATAACATCACTAATACAGGACAAATGCCTGTTTTTGTAAGGGCATGACATGGTAAGGGCTTAAAGTTGTAAACATTATTCACCATTATCACGTCATTCATGGAAATAAATTTCAGAAAAGTGACTCTCGCTGGAACCAAAAGTTAATCATTTTGAACATGATCTTTTTGGGGCCCTATTGGAATCCTGAATCCTGCTCTGCTAACACATCATCCCAAAGAGAAGTGAATTAAGCGAGTTAAGTTCTACAACTTTGGACACAATGATATTAATAATGCAGTATTCTTTATACAAAGTGTCAGTATTTCTGGGTTATACAGATCACTCGCATCCTATCGTTGGTCAAAGAGGTGGCTTAATGGCATTGGTGGTCAGGTTCAGTGACTTGGTTCATGTCAGGTTGTCATATCCAACACCATGGGTCAGTGCTCTCAATATCAATCACTGGATTGTTTGGTCACTACAAGACTATTCGCAGGTACATATATTGTAGGTGTTATATTGCTGTGTTCAGCATAAAACAATAACATGTACACACACTCAAAGTATGGACAATGACAGAAGTCGTGTTTTCTGTTGTATGAGGTGACACATGCTGCTGGGAATAGGAGGCAGTTTGAGGTTATAGTTAAATCTGGCAGCACCAGCTGCACTTTACAATGACCAGTGGCCAGGGAAGTCATTTGTACCACCTCTTCCTGTTTGGGAGTTGGGCTTATCAAGTCTGCAGGAAACAGGCAAGGTGGATCTCTGTGTTGGAGGATGTGCACTGTAGATTATCACAGTCATAGCTATGGGAGACAGCGTAGTGTGCTTGTTTATGACATACCCAGTGTAAAATAATGATAAAACTATGCATAAATAATTGTGAGAGGTATATTTTTTTTTATTTATGTCTCTTGCAGTAAACGACAAGTATTCAATTTTTCCATGCATACATCATGTGGCTCAGATCATCTAAAGTAAATGTTTAGGAGATTGGTTATCATTGCAGCAGTGAAAGCTAATGTTCTTAGGTTGTACATGATGACAAGAAGAAACTTCAAAACAGCAGTGCTACAGAACAGAACTTTATCATGAAATTATCCAAGATAGGAGATATAGGAAACAGCCAAGGGAAGCTGAAAATGTTTTAACTTTGACATCGCAGGTTTAACATTGTTATTTTTGTGAGTGCCTGAGAGAACTCTTCTAAAGTACAAGTTCTTTAGTTCTGTTGAATAAACTAGTGACCCTTACTTTATTTGTTGACAGTGTCTTAACATCATATCAAATCCTTGAAGGAAAATAAGTTGTTTTGAAAATCAACATGATGTTTTTAGCAAAAAATATTATTCTTGAAACCGCCCATATTCCCCACCTTCCTAGAGAGAACAGAGGTAGCCATTGTGGCTGTTGCAGCCTACAATTTGAAGTGGAAATCCACATGTAATGTTCACATCAGGAGATAGCATGACTGGGAATTTCTGCCTCATAAATGTCCAATTATGAGCTTCTCAGGACGTCTTGGATCATCATAATGCAGTGTGCTTCCGTGCAAGTCATCATTCATCCGTCTCAGTGGAGCTCACCTTCCTTGACAGTGAACCTTTCCTTACTGCAAACTGTTATGAACTCGATTACCATTCTTCATTTCATACAAGGATTTGGAAATTGTAGAATTTGAAGAAACCCTGATTACAGTCCCGGTATACTAATCTCATATCACTTGTGGATTTGTTGACATGGTGGCGATGATTAGCAAAAATAATAACAGTCTTGACAAGGAAGCAATGAACTAACACTAGAGGAGGTTTTTTGGAGGAAAATAATTTGTGACTTTCAAGAACACATCCATGATCTCTTGGAAGTTGTGTGAGGCTGTTTTCAAGTGTTCTTTTAAAGATTTCTATTTCAAACTGATTGTTGTACTGATTGTGTAAAGACAGATTTAAATTATGGCAATATATTAGATGTATCATGTGTTTTACACATCATTATTCAAAGTTATTTTGTGGGATTATATGGTCCAGCTTGTTGACAGCAAGACATTGTTGCCCTATGATGTGGATCATTGCTTGTGATAGATACTGATGACTTGTTTACAGGTGGCTGTCATGTGACAGGGGTATTGTTTGTTTTGGGTATTAGGCAACAGACAGATACAGTTAAGGAAACTGTTTAGTGCTGTGTGCTGTGTGCTGTGTGCTGTGTGCTGTGTGCTCACCCTTTCCTGTACACACACCTGTTGTTCATACTGATGTTCAGCCAACTATTCATAAATTTCTTTAACTACTTTGCTTACAAGATTCATGGAATCTGGTTTTGAAGATAATAAAGACTGTTTGTTCTCTGACTTAAAGTGGAGTATGGCCAGCATGACGACGTAAGAACTGTTTTTAGCAATACGACACCTGATGTTCAGATTAGTTCTACTGCTGACATAAAAGTAAACTGATATTTAATTGTGCAAACTCTTATCTGCATTGTTAGCCATCATCACATCCCAGAACTTCTACATCACAAGTTGAGATGAAATTGGTGGCACTGAATGTAAAGTGGTACTTTCTAAATAACTAATGAGTTTTATCAGTAGTTATCAACCTGAAGAGCCTGCTGTACTGTGCCTATTCCTCCTAAGATGAAATAAAAGGGTCATTTGGCTGTCTGGACTTTGGACACAAAGTTTGGACTCTCCAACTTGCTGTCAGTATCACACACTAATGAGGAATTATGGGGAGAAATTAAGATACAGGGAACACACTCTCATTTGACCCTGTTAATTAGTTCAAGATCAGAGAGAGGTTGTTCAGTTCATATCGTCAATACTTTATGAGATCTAAAGATATTCAGTATTATGTAATCAGTATTCTAAGTGAAGAATCCTCTTTCCTGGGTGACAGCACCATAATATATGTATCTGTCCCTGCGTGCACTTGTTGTTGATGGATGATCGCCAGAGATAGACCTGTTCAGTTATGATTGATTGAAGTATCTCTATATCAATAATAAAATATTTAGGTACTGATCAGCTAAGATCATTTATTTTAGTGAAATAGCTTGTAATGATTAACTGAAAGTGCATTAAACAAGGCTTATAGAGTAACTGTTTTCTTGGGGAATACTTGTCGGAATGTGTAATGTATGACTGAACAAGCTTTGATGTGAAACACTTTTATGTAAGAATGCGCTATTAGCTGATAGCAGAATTACCTCTTAACTTGTTCTGCATGATAAATGCAATGATGGTTTTTGTTGAGTAGTTTAAACATTTGCAATATCAGATTGTTGTAACACACAGGAGGAGTTTTAGATCTGTTGTGAGATAAGGCATGGATAGATTGCTACACCCAGTGATTGTGTGAGTAGCTATGAGGGTACTGTTGTGTTTAATGGGTTAGATTCTCTTAGATATTACACTTCAGTATTCAAGCTTGTGGTTTGTAAATAACAGTTGTGATTAGACAGTGATTGACATATTGAGTATCTCTTAATGCATAGGTTCTACAATTGACTAACGCTTAGTCCCTGAAAATATCATTTTTATTTTAACAAATAAAATCATTTCAATTGAAAAGAAGCCTGAGGTAGACCAGAGATTCAGAACCTGAGAAAATCTCGTCTTGCTTCTTTTAGGGCTTAGGGTTACGGAATGTGCTAGGCAGTAGAGAAAATAATGTGATTCAGCGACTGTAAAACAAACTAGTTCTGCAACTAAAGCTGATTGAATTATTGTATCAGATTAGTAACATGTAATATTTTCTTTGTTGATTAATGAAAAAATGAAAAAGAATCACAAAGAGCCATGATTTATCTGCAAGATGTTGGTTTTGAGAAATATCCAAATGCTGTGTAATGTATGTGTATAACATAACATATGACTGTATACGATATTGGTGTAGATGTTGGTGGCAGATGCTGCCAGAGATAACCAGTGCAATCACAGGCCTGGTTGTGACAGAGTGTAAGATGGGTAGCTGTGTGCAGGATGCTGCCATGTTGTGTAAGGGACCTGATGTCGGGAACATTCCACGGCTGATGAACAACATCTGTGACAGATGGACTCGAAAGTCACGGTAACCCAAGTCAAGCAGTACTGACATTCTCAGCCATCAGGAGCAACTCCAATATGTTGCTGATTCTTTTACACCATGGGTAAGGTTAGGATCATTTTAGGTCATACTGAATGTGGTTAATACTATTTTGTATAGGAACAGCGTGAAAAGAAACGTCATGGACAATGTAAATGATTTTCAGTGATTTGTAACATGGTTTGTTTGTTCTCATTTCTTTTTGTTTATTTTTCAGTTTGCATTGTCTGCCCTTTAGTCCCTGGGCCATATTATTTTCCCTTTTGCATGGATTCCTTTTCAGTTTAAATGTAATAGGTTGTTTCTATATTTACATGTTTCTGATGATTGCTCCTCATTTCTTGAAAAATCTCAAAGGTTACTCAAATAAGTCTTCCCCCAGATGGGAAAGAAACAAGGCCTAACCTCTGATTTGAGCAAACATTGATAGTTGTTCATATCAAAAAGTAGACTTAGGTTACTAAAGGCCTATGTTCTTTATTGGGGAAATATGGTATGTGCTTTTACTGTGAAGCTATGGTGTAATGCTTGGCATGGTCCTGACTCCTAGATCACCTTCATAGTGCAGTCCAGCACAAATCTCTCACAGGAATGTGCAGAATGTCCAACTTGAGAATAGGCAGACAATTTAATGCAGCACATCTGGTTTTATTCACTCTTCCAAAAACAATACAAGTATCGAGTTTGGGATTTTTTGGGTCATATGGTTGTTGCTGTCAGCTGGCGCGGGGTTTACAGCACTGTAAAAATGTTTGTTCCTCATATTTATGGCATCCATTTCATGATTCAGGATATAGGCTCTTGGCTGATGATGCAGGGCACCCAACTGTGGTGAGATGTGTAACTGGGAGAGACAAAACTGTGCACCCTTAGGTATTATTTCCCTGGTACAGATCTAGGTTACAATTGCATCCCATGCTTGTAAGAAACAGCAAGGCTTTTGAGTTGCGAGACTCACTGATTTGGTTGAAACATGTTATCTCATCTCATGTATTGGATCGATGATGATAATGTTTATGTCTAAACTGTCTGGTCCCAATTATTTACAGAATACCATCATATAGATGAATACTGTTGATTGATGTTAAGTCAGAGAAAACATTTGTGTAATTTAAGTTACTGCATAGTGATCTAGAGGTGTCTGTGTTTAACATGACAATATTTGGTGCTCCATTCTGTGATGAAATTGTGAAATTCTGAAGCAGCGAAATTTACTTTGAAACAGATATAACAGTAGAGACTAAGGTTGACATGGGTCACTAAGCTTCTTTCACAAGATTACTGAATGTTTTTCAACATATCACAGCCTCGTTTGGTTCTGTTGGTCCTTGAGTTCTTTTACAGTAGAATTTTAGTCAGAGGACTCTTGGAGTTAAATGTTTGAATTAGCATTACTACCAGGTCCCTTGTGTTTCACCATTATATCTAACAACAAGCAGTGTACTTCTGTTTCTGGGTTATGACTTCATGGAGTCAAGGTCATACATCCAATGGAGTTGTCACAAGGAACATTTTCTTGGAACATGGGTTGATGGTCAGCTTGCTTGATTGCCTGGCATTACAAAATTAAAGGCAGCACCCACCACTCCATACAGTATATACTACACACACACACACTCTAGAAGATACAATGGGCTTGAGATGCAGTGCTGTCTCAGGGAACTTGAACAGAGCTTACTTCTTTGAAGGGCTCTGAGCTGGACAGCCGGCTTGTTATTGATCCTGGATATCTCTTCTGATGAATTATGATCTTATGTTAGATAGTGCTGCTATGTTTATTGAGAACCTTTTGGCGAAAATGTTACTGGACTGGTTCCTATTGCTGCTCACGATCAACTGTTGCTGGTCCTAGTAATTGTTGATGAAGGTTGTCCTGTCTGCTGGGTGATCGATACAGATCGACCGCATATGATTTGATTACTTATATAATCTTGTTACAGTCCCAAGTGGGAAGTCATGTCATTGATTTTGTCCAAAGTTTGTAATCTTATTGTAAATTTGTCTTTCAGTATTTTCTCTGGGAAATTAAGTTATTGTGTGGAATATTTTCATATGGAAATGAAACTATGGGCCAAAATGTAGCTTAGTTTTACATTTTTGTGTAATGCAGTGGAAAAATGACTGTTGATTTAATTTACGAAGTTATGTTTGATACATGGAGCAGATGCTGCTTTGTTAGTTCAGTAAGTAAGATTCAATTAAAATCAACAAAGCATGTTACTTTAGCCTTAAGTCTGAAACCTAGGTCTAGTAAGATGAATTCTGTCAAGGTTTGTTAACCTTTGCTTTGGCTGATGCATGTCCAGGATGTAGATCTTTGTTCATGCTAGTGACCACCGGTATTTAATCCAAGTAATATTTACAGATTGCAGTGATAAAATAGGAGCATATTTGTGTATGCATATCGCCGCCATATAGCTGGAATATTGCTGAGTGAGGCATAAAACTAAAGTCACTCAGTCAGTATATGCATAAAATAACATTCAGTCATTCACTTTCTGTTATGGGTTTGTTTAAGGATAAAGATTTGGGGGTAATAAACCTTTCACAGAAAACAAGAATTGTTTCTATTTTATAGAATATGAATATTGATGGACTGTCATTCTGGAAGTCATGTAAACTGAGCCAGTTAAACTTTGCAGTGATATTTCTATTACCAGTTAACATTTCTTGAAATATTTTAGAAACCATCTGACATTCTTGTTATGTAGCACCCCTTAATCCCTTGTTCCGAGGGAGCAACTGAAAATGAATCTTGTCAAGACATTGAACTCGATAATGACCACAAATGACCTGCAGTTGGTTGGCAGCCATTGATCTATAAGCTAATCAGTGGATCGAACCCGACCGGAATTGCTAATGTCTTTTGATTTAGCATTATTGGCTTAAGTAGCGTCTTACAAATGTCAGTTTATGTGGCCAGGCGTCTCAGTTTGGCAAATTGACGATTATACATGAAGCAAACTGAATTGATTGGTTTTAGTGACTGTGGAGTAAAGTGCTTATTTCCGTGTTGGCATTAGTGTGCTGAAGCTGTTGGTTAGGTAAGGACCAGGTACTTTCGGTACTCCAAGACCATTTGTTAGTCGTCAATTTGTTCCTCAGTTCAGTCTTGTGTCATAATGTGATCATAGTGAGACTCTTGTAATTCTGTGTTAATGTATGTGGCATTTAACAGCTGACCTCGACAATTTCAGAAGATTAATAGTTGCAGAACTTGATTTTGGCCTTTATTCTGGTTCTGGAAGAATTGAAGTTTAAAGAACATTAATCTTAAACTATGATTCATTTTTTTAAAGTTTGTTTGGCTATACGTTAGGTTTGCTGTGATAACATTTAGATATAAACATCATAAGGTGTATTCACCTGAAAAGTAACACCATAATTGTCATCCCCTTGTCAAGAGGAAATGCTTATTTTCAGAATCCTTTATCCTTTGTTGTTGTCATAATGGAGAGCATTAAACTCTGAAAATTAAGATTGCTGTAAGTATTTTATTAGAATGTTTATTCAAATCATATGCCTCATCAAATGAGAAACAAAATGGCCTATTTTATGATGATTTGGACATCTACGCCCAGCTGTATGTCTGATGGACTTCTGCAAATGTTACGCTGCCGTCTGCCTGCTTGTGATTAGAACTGAAACATTAGATGTGTGTTATGTCTGCTTCTGCTTCAACTGGGATTACATGTGCTGCTTCCCTTGTCAGAAAATGGGGAAGTAGAAGTCAGTGTTGGCCAAACTCAGGAACTACATAAAATTAAAAAAGGCTCCAAACAATCAGCTTTGTAGTGAGAAAGTATCTTATGAGATGATTATTTGAACATGTTATTACATATGGCACCAGTTTGTGTGTTGAACACATTAGAACTGAAGGTTTTTTAATGGAGTTTTCTTTGTCATTTGTATAGATTACTTTGAAAATCTTGAATATTGCTGACTTGAACATCATGAAGTTCATCCTTTCTAGTGTTAATGAAGTCAGATTTAGCAGTAGTTCTGTTTGAGTACTCCCTCTGTATTGACAGACGTCAGGGATGGTTACAAGTGTAGCCCAATCAAACTTGCCTGGTCAGGGCAACCTTGTCAGACTCTTGGCAGGCCTACAACTGTACCAGAAAAGATTGAACAAATATACATGTGTACTATCCTCAGAGGATTCAGGGATGGAGTTGGGTAACTTTGGTCCCAGTTTGAGACATTTAGACATTTGTTAATGTTTGGGAACCTTTTGGTCTGCATGTAAACTGGAATGACATTTGATTAGCCGGCATTTGGACATGATGTGGTGTAACATATTTTTCTTACCACATGTTGACAAAGATAACTTTTTACACCAGAATTTTGCTTGATAAACATTAGTTATATATTGCTGTTTGATATACACAAACAGATAAGTAATATATATTACACATTAAATCAATATTTGTTTATAACATGTAGAAAGATATGAAATTTCATGTGAAAAGTATTTTAGAGCATTCCGTAACCCCAAAATAGTTTTGTCTGTATATCCAGATGTTACATTAACCTTTATGAATATACAGGCAGCCTTTGCCATGAACTGTTGAATCTACTAACCCAAAACTGACGTATGGCCTCATTTTATGCATAAATGTGTGGTTTATTGTTATATAATCTTGCAGGAGAGATCTGAATCTTTCTGGACTCCCGCTTTGGACTTTTAACTGAAGTCGCAAACTGTTCTGTCAACCCCAAATGTGTGTATTTATGGTAATAAGGTGGACATCACATTGGAGGCTGAGATGCTATGTATTGCCTTACTGCACAAACATGGGAGTTGGATTAGTGAGAATTACAGTGTCATTAAGATTGATGATGTTGTTGGCATAGGCAGACATTGTTGAGGATAAAGGATGAGACATAAGGGACGATGGTGAAACAGAATACTGTGAATACAGATGATGTTATTACAGAGCCCAGTCACTGGGACCCATGTGGTTTGGATGTCAGGGACGATGTCCTCCAGCTAATCCTCACATGGGCTTAACACACTGTGGAGTTATAGTAGATGTGTTGTTAGGTGTTACTCATCTGCAACTGCTTCTTTATCACTCTTACATTGAATACACACATATAGTCATTGTATTTATGTTATCTGGGACACAGTGTTTTACTTTATCGACACTGATCATGTTTGCACATCTGCTGGTTAAACTTGTGCTGGTCATTCTGTGGTGGCCTACATGTTAAAGTGGGTTCAGGTCCAGGTATATTAAAATAAGCAGTTCTTATCCATCAGTTTGATGCCAGAGGACAATGTTTTTTAGTTTTATGAGAACAGTTGATCATAGTTCATCACTTGCTCATCACTGATGTAAGTAGTACTTCTTGGTATTTCCTTGAAATATTCAGACAGTATTACTATTACGTCAAACAAACCAAAGCACGAGGACTGAGTTCCTCATAGTGACATCTGTTTAAGTGCCATGATTACACTTACATCATTTTCGTACTTACGATTATCATGTAGCTGGGGCTAGTAAGTGCATTTCTAAGTTATTACTTGTAAATGGGCTACTAACTGTTTCTGCTGTATTTGTGCCATTGTCTGACATGCCATTACTTGCATTCTGCATCAGGCATTGATGACTGTCCATACAAGGGCCAGTTGTTGGCAGAGTGTTCAATGTTGACCAAAGGGTCAGTAATGTCCTTGTGATGCCATGTACACAGATGGCCACAGCTGTCTAAGCCTGTTGACCTTTTGTCAAAGTGTGTCAGATCTAGCTTTGATCCAGGGAGGGCAAATAACTGGACATCATGACATTTGACTGGACATGCTGTAGGGATAGCACTGGGGCCAGAGGCTGGAGGTATGGTTTGGAGGATGGTATCAGAGGTGATGATACAGACTGTGGGTTGTGATGGCAACTGATGGCAGTTGATGGTATCTTCACTGAAATGTTATGAAGGGAAGTCAGGTGGTATTTCAGAACAAAAGGTGAAATAAGAAGGAAAATGACAGTGGTCCTGTTGTCTCCAGTTCTTCCAGTTCTTAATCGCAGTGCTATGAAGCAGAATCTAAGGATGTCAGTACAAGTCACTCCTCCTCAGAAGTCCTAGATTTCAATATACCCGCTGTCTGCCTTACACGATATCGCTACTGTATATAGCCCTTGCTGATAGTGCCTTGGAAGTTTAAGAACATCCAAGGGCAAAGTGGGAAGCTTATTGGTATTTTCGATGGTTACTCAGTTCAAGAATTCACTCAGTGAGTGAGTTTAGTAAATGATACAGTTTGGACCAGACAATCTAGTGATCTGCATCATGAGGTTTGATCTATGGAATTCGGATATTATTTCATGTCAACCAATTCAGTGAGCCTTACCACCCAATCCCATAGATTGCTGAAGATCAGTTCTTACCCGGAACTTCACGGGTCAAGAATTCATTTCGCATAAAGTAATGTCAAAAAGATAATGTTATTTTTGCATTCATGTTCTGTTTGCTCTTTGCAAAAATCATTGCTTGCTGAAGACAAAATTCAAATATCTTCATGAAATTCTGAGCACTTCTCAGTGATAGATACTGAGTATGTTGAAAATGGTATAATCATGTGTGATTGCATGTTATGCCAAGGTGCGAGTCTCTAGCTCACATCCATTGCATACTGGAATAAGACATCTCTCACTAGCTTATAAAACATATATATGTTCTGTTTTCTGTGTTTCATCCTGCTTGTGTGACAGAGTAATTAAGAACCAGACTGGCTGTTGGGACAGGTGACGGCCTTGAGGTAGAGACAGGTGTCATACCTTTTGAGGGCTCTCAGGGCAGCCCTGTATCTGCTCTGCTCTTCTCAGAGGAGGCCATGTTGGGATACGTGCTTACAGGTTTCCTTCTAGTGCCCATGGTCATGTCGAGTACACAACAAGAATTCTGTATCTGTGGGGATGCATTGAGGAAGTGTTTAAGGGAGCATTCAATTTTGCCTTACTTACTTGACCGTCCGAATTTGTTCTTCATACATTTTTAATTTGAATTAAGACAATAAACTTAGCATCTAGTTTAGTATGGTATATGATTTGTCTCAAAATACAAAATATATTCACGATGGTTTGTAAATATGTGAAAATGCAGACTAGTTTTTGGTTTATTGTATCATGCCACACATCCTCTGATATTTATATTCATTATTCAGTCAATAGACATCAACTGGCAGCCGTGTTGGTATACATGCATACATGCATACATGCATATAGTTATGTTTGCTCATAACAAGAGGTTCTGTAGGCTTGTCCAACTAGTTTAGGCAGGAAACAAGAGCAAAATTTCAAGTAGTAATACACAAGTGTGACCCAAACTCTCTGTAGATGAGTTGACTACAGCTGCAGAAGCTGCTAAACTCATTATGTTTAGGTCAAGTTTAAACTGACTTTTAATTGTTAACTGCAAGCAAGGGATTGGTCAGCATTTGAACTTGAGAGCATTCTGAATCATTTGAATTATTGTGTTGTTAGACAAAAAAAGGTTCAAATGAAATTTGTAAAATTCAAATGTTTTTTGTAGTTCCTGTGATCTCAAGAGCAAGTGAATATTTTCCTACGGCAAATACTTTTCGGAATGTCTGTAGATGATTGAACTTTTGTGGCAGTTGAACCACTAAATAAAATCTCTTATCAAATGCCAGTTATCATAATTTGATAACGTTCATTCTGAAACTACCAGTTTTTACATAAAAAATGCTATGAGTAGTAATTGAAACAAGACACATCGCAGCAGTCTGTCCTATTATCACCAACACTTTGGCATTTACATATGAGCTAGAAAAACCATTTGAGTCTGCTTATTCTCAGTGTGTTAGGCAATTTGTCATGATGTCCTACCAACATGTGCAAGTGCTTCAGACCTTGATTAGACTCTAGAACCATTTCAATTAAACTACTTTCCATGTAACTACATCTGTTACACTCCAGCACATGATGGAAGACTTCTACTGTTTGATGAAATTGATATAGTAAGATTAACTTTTATCAAACTCAGGCAGAATGTGATCAGTTTTGGCTACAGTGGAGCCCAAATAGGTTTAGAATTTCATGGAACCGTGCAGATTTTGGTATGTAGGTTATTAGGACGTTCTTATTATTAGGTCCATTGAGGTCAGAATTAGGTCCTTGTTGAGAACAGTTGAGTCAAATTTGTGTTAGAATCATGCAGGTTTTGCAAAGTAGGTTAGGAGGACATGCATACACTTATAATTTGTCGATTGAGGTCTGTTTGGCAAACTATGAAGGTGTTGATAGTTGTCAGGAAAACAAAGTGATCTGTGAAGGAAATTAAGGAAATGGGATTGAGATGATTTATGCTGAAGCAAACGCTGTAAATATGATAACAAGTATGAATTTATAAGGCACCAGTTTTGTCCTCTGCAATATTGTTTCTATACAACTCTTCAACCCTTTGACGGAATTTATGCAGGATTATCTTTTATGTACTTTCAGCAAGTGGTTAATGTGTCTGTCACTTTATCACTGGTTAGTTCTCTAACAATGATGTGAAGTTGGCAAGAACAGCATATTGGCTGTTCCAGGAAATGATCTTAGTGCTGTGATCATTGTAGGTCAGTATGGGAGTTAAAAAATCTTATTAGATAAAAAATGATTTTATGTAAATGTCCCTGTCTGGATAAAGTTCAGTTATTCTTGGGGCATTGTTGTGATCATACAGACTAAACTTATGTCAAACTCAGCACACTTGATTGTTTTCCCTTCCACAGTTGGGATTGCCCATGATAACCTGAGACAGTTAAGGTAACACTAATCCTGCATAACATCGCCTCTTAGGAACCGTTGTGTCATATGAAATTAGACCCAGCATCATAAAACCTCAACACAAAAGACCAAATCTGTGTGGAGTGCTAAGAAACTACGTCAGATGAAACAGATATATTGATAGTGCTAGACAACAAGCGTAGACTTTACACCCTATTCTGGTATAGCGTGGACCCACAGTTAACCTAGTTCCACATACTTGAGGTTTGTTTGTATGTTACACAACTGGGCATGTTTTCTGACTCAAGACCACCCATATGAGGGACACACGATGAGGTTAAGGTACATGATGAGACTATAGAAAGTGGTTGGGATGGGCATTCCTGCTGTAACTCTGACCTTGTCGGTATTCACGTTCAGGATGAAACTAGTCACAAAAAGTTGGTCATTGACATGTTTCTGATTTTCAATATTAAAGTTGTTCAGAGTTGAGAGGGTTTGATGTGAATGTAGGTTAAATAATGTCTGTGCAGCATGCTGATCTGGTGTAGAAGTTGAACCATATTACATGCTAGTGACATGGCATAAATCTGCATGTTTTATCTAGCTCACAGTGTCCCACATAGTGATCAAGTAACCCAATTTTTCGCATCATTATCAGCTTGTCAGAAGTCTGGATTTTGATTGTAATTCTTTTTCTTATGTTTCAGAGCATTACATTTGGTTGCATATCTCACCCTAGACTTACACGGGTCACCTTAGACTTACATAAGGTTATCATTATTAGGTGAATCATAATGTCAAGACTATATAGTAAATAAGAACTAGTTGTCCTTATAAACGACTGGATCTTTTCAAACTGCCCCTTATCTAGAATAACTATTTGAATGATAGATTTGATTTACATCCTTGGACTAATCATTTCATGTAGCCTTGGAGCAACACTAATCTCACCTTTGGGCACCATATAATATTGGAATTAGGAACTATTGGTGTTCTTGCATGGCTTCACCTTTAGTTGAGTCCAACGTGGCCTCACGGTGAGTGGTTTATCTGCCATAACTAGATCTGTGGAGAAAGTTTGTATACTGTCCAGATTTGACATGCTTATGGATGTACAGACCAGTCGATGTTTCTGGCACTGTTGACATATTCCAGGGTTTGAGAAACATACCTATGGTGAAATCCTAAAATATGTAAATTACTTTGGTTAACCCCTTGAGGGCCTGGTGCTGACAAACCTTGAAACATACACAATCCAAACCTGATGTAAACCCATAACAATACGGGGCTAGCATGTATAAGGGCTGTCAACTTTGCAGGTAAAATCAGTGAAAGTTGAAAAGACTAGTAAAAAACCCAAAGATGAATAAACTGACAGATGAAATGGTGGACAGTTGAAAATAACATTGTATCATGACTTTTGAGTAACAGCTTGACTCCTATATATGAGTGTAGGTATATATCACTGCTTGTAAGGTAATGTTGCATTAACCTGGTTGGGATAATGGGGTTCTCTGGAGATGCTCCATCCTGACATTCCAGGTGAGTGTATCCAAGTGGGCTGTCGTCGTTAACAAGGTTGGCAAAGGTGAACATGCCTCGTTAGGCCATCCTTGCTTCAGTTAATTATCTTTCTTATGAGATTTGTGAAACTAGGCCATGGACATGGTGGAAGATGATGTCACCGAGTGGCATTTCATACCAGGGACTTACATTTTTTCACAAACTTATCTTGTAAGAGAGTTGCTTACTACTGAAGGTAAAAGTGGCAGTCCACAAGGAAATGTCACTTAGTCCTTCCTTAAGTGTACTGGTGTCAGACTTTAGTTACTTCCAGCCCTGCATACCTCAGTGAGGAAAGTTGTCAGCACCTGTACTTTTGACTTATATGGACAGTTCATTCCTTAAGCAGGTTACAGAGGTAGTCATTACTACTGTGTTTTGTTTTTTCAGCCAAAAGCCTTAAAAAGTCATTTCTTGCATTCTGGTGTTGCAGTATGCTTGTAAGTATGTTTGTGTGTTTGTAATGAGTGGGTGAGTGAGTAAGTGAGTTTTGTTTTACGCTACACTCAGCAATATTCCAGCTATATGACGGTGGTCTGTAAATAATTGAAACTGGACCAGACAATCCTGTGATCAACAGCTTGAGCATCAACGATGGACCGGTGCAATTGGGAACCAATGACATATGTCAACCAAGTCAGCAAGCCTGACCACCTGATCCCGTTAGTTGCCTCTTACGACAAGCAGAGTTGCCTTTTATGGCAAGCATGGGTTGCTAAAGATCCATTATACCCCAGACCTTCAAGGGTCTGTTTGTAATGAGCTGAGAGATGAAACAAACTGTTTTTCAAACCTGGCCTTTATCTTTATATCCAAGTCAATAGCCTTGAATGGACTACAACTGTAATGAACTAAAATCAGTGTTCATCAAAATTGAGACGTCATTATAATTGCTCTCTGTGTAATAAAGAATTTGTTTGTTCATAGACTGTTATCCTTCCTCACTGCTCCAACATCTAAATTCCTCTCAAAGAAGTACAGTATAATATACAGTATACAGTTATATGTATTTAATTGTACATGTAGAAAGCAAGATATATGGCCAATATATATGGCAGTAAGGAATTTTGAAAATGTGTTTGATCAGATTACATACTTTGTCAATCCATGAATTTATTTCTGTTTCTGAAATTTCTGGTTTAAGGAATTTTTAGATCTGACATACTCTCGAGACAATTCATCATAGATTGTTTGAATGCCTAGGGGATTACATAGCTGCTTCCAAACATCTTGGATTGAAAAAAAGTAAAGTCCTGTGTGCAGACAATAGAAACTGGAAAATATATTTCTCTCCATTTGTTAAAGATCGTGGCATCTGTAGGCAAGGTGTTGTCCTCAGCAAATGTCAGGTAGTATAAGTTTTGTGCAGTTGTTGACATAATAGTGATGATTCCATACAGTAACAACCTGTTTGCAAGAGCCATGAACTTGGAAGTTAATTTAGATGATTATTAGACACATCATCTTCAAAGTAAAGACCATAGTTGCTTAATCTTGGTGAGATGGTTATATACATCGTGGTTTGAATCAAAGAGTGAAAGAAGATAAGAGTTGCCAGAGGGCGGATGTGGCTCCCAACAAACCCCTGCTTCCACAGGTTGTCATGAAGATGAAGGCAACAAACAGACAATTTCCTGGCTAAAAATATCCCAGCAAATCTGCTGATTCTGCAGGGAATTCACAGATTCCCCATCTCTATCTCTGTGGGGGATCCAGTTTCCATCACTTGATCATCCCTGACACTGGTGTACCAGGAGGGAGGGAGGGGGTGCATATAGTCCACCATGTTACATCACCAGAGTTTAATGGATTATTGGAAATCTGTGGTAGTGTCAGTTTGATTATTAGTAGAGTTTCAGGCTTTTAGTAAATCTTGCACTGTCCTTGCTGTGACTGGCAGCACGCTCTACTTGAAGTAATATGGGATGGTGATGAGGATGTTGGTGGAATGGATGACTGAGTATCCCATTGTCCTCAATACAACAGGAGTAAAGAGTATATAGGAGCATATTGTTATCCGCTCTGACATTTTAATTGACTGTACTGACTAATTACATCCCTAGTAGGTCCACAGAATCAGGCACATGTATTTCAGAAATAACTGTACTGTTTTCCTGCCAACTTCCTCCAAACAGGAATGTGGTTTTGTCATACACTTGGAATGGCTGCTCTTTTGCCAGAATCACAACTAATTCTTTGTTTCTGCGCAGTAGTTATTCTGTGTGCATAAGAAACAGCAAAGATCCTAAAGTCAAATCCAATGTTCATCAGACTTGTGTAAAAGATGTAGTATGGTTATATGATAACTATGAGTGCCTGCAAGTGCGTCCAGAAAACTATGACACGATAACATGCATGTTTATGTGCCAATTTCATGATGGTTTTGTGAGTCTTGTGCTCTTCCCTGTGACATTGTTTTGTTCATAGAGATTCTGAACAATGATCATGCTTGAGACATCACTAGAATTAGGAACTGACTTCCAATGCTACATTCATGGCAACTGTTTCTAGTCCTGTGTCTTATGTCCACCTCTTTGACTTATTGATCTTAACAAACATCAACGTCAGTTTGTTTCGAGTCAGCATGAAGTGACATTGTGGGTATTATTTAGCAGTTTCATTTGTTTTGTAAATATTTGTGTGAGACAATAATGAGATAAGTATTGTATTGTGAGATACATGGTGCAGTGAACCTGATGAATGGGACTTAAACATACCACTCATAACATGTACTTTCCATTTTTCTCCTCAGGGCCAGTTGTAAAAATAAAACAAGACCCAATACTAACCCATCTTGTAAGTCAGTTAGACAAACAAATCTGAGAAAACTTGCTCATTTAGTGTTGTACATTTTGCAAGTCTTCCAGCCAGAGTAAGTCAATATTGGAGTAACACATTCACTGAATGCCACTGATAGACATAGCTGGCAGGGATTCGTTTAATCCAGTGCCATTATGACTCATATATGGAACAAGAGAGAATGGAGTATTTTATTGACTGATTAGCAGTAGCCTGAAGCTCCTGGTTGATAAAAAGTTGAGTTATTGTTGGATGAACGCTAACCATTTGATCAGGCATGAGTAACACACTGTTTCAGTATGTTGTCATGGGATTCTAGGCAAAATACCTTTGATGTCTAATTCATATTGAATTATGGGATAACAAGTATTTTCAACATTTGGAATAGAGTCTAACTTGTTCAAACAGCTAAGAATACACTCATTTTTGATAACTGCAAATCACTTTTGCTTGATGTAGTATTTATGTATTTGTTTGTTTCTCTCAAAGTCTTCCCAAAACATACCTGCCCAATCTGCCTATTTTTCATTTGCGAGCTATTAATAGTTCAACTTACTAAACATAAAAAACACCAACATTTTCTAGATTCTGCTTTGTGTAGATTCTATGTTAAAGTGGGATGTTACTGTTTACCTTTTGAAAGTGTAGCGCCACCATTAGTTACAGCATATTTGTGATTGTGTGTGATTTCTATGCGAGGTGAAACGAAGTTGTTGACAAAACCACGCCTAATCACGGAAAAATATTTATTGCACACCCAGCCATCGTACAAAACTCTATCTACGCATGGCCTCATGTATTTGAAGTTGTCGATACGACTATTCACCATGTATGTGTTGACTTCTAACTCTGAGGAGAAAGAGATATATGCTATGACTGGAAGGTTTCTTTGTGGAAGGAGATTTTACAACTGACTGGGTCTTAATGATCAGAATGTTTCCTCTGGAATCAAGGAGGCAAATTATAGCCTTTGGCTTATGTATGTTGGAGCCTTGGTGAATGACCTGCGATAACATGTAAGACTTTTACATGTCTGTAAACCTGGGAACTTTTGCCAAACAGCTTGACTGAAGAGGTCCTAACACTTTCTCATTGGTCCAGTGACTGTAGTCCGAGACTAATATCACTTCTACACTATTATTGTGATGTCTAGACCCAGATGACATGATTTCGCTTCAAATTCAAAATGTCAATTGATGAAAATAATAGTTGATTATGGAGGCAATTTTGCCCTTAGGGGTCTACGAACTGCCTGTTAAGAGATGATGTTACAGTTTAATGTCATCTTGACAACTCGGTTAGAAGTGCAGTGATTAGCCCTGTTTCTCAGTGATCGTTAAAAGTAGTTGTTCCTTTGAGATCAATTTGCCAAGTTCTGCCTTGCGGTTATGACTCTCATTTCTCTTGTTGTTACAACATTCCCATTTGCAGCTGACTTGCGGTAGAACCCCTGTCTCTGTTTCATACCACTGTCATTTTTATAGGGTTACCCTCTGTGTCCGTCTGTCAGGACAGGGAATGTACTCTATCCACTTCTTGATAAAAACCGCTCTTTGGAATTCAGTGAACTTATACATTGGCTTTTTGGGACTCTAATGGTGTGCATCTGCCATATAGCTAGTATATTTGGTGTAAAACTAACGCTGTCTCTCACAACATGTTGACCTTTGATGTTTGTTCAGAATACATTTTGTCCCAAAGTAACAGATGATTTGTTACCTCTTGTTCTGGTAGGTATACTTATCAACTTCAACTGTCAGGTCTTATAAGTTCATGAACTACAAAGGTGGAAGATAGGTTAGCCTGGTGTGTTTGTTGTTCATCAAGCCTGTCCATACAGGAAGAGGGAAGAGGTGGTTTAAGTGCTAGACTTGTCCTACAAGGCCTAGCCCTCTGACAAATGAAGAGCCAAGAAATCTAATTTAATTATTCCTTCAGGCAGTGATATGAATGGTTTTACTCCATGTGTCAATCCCTGTAGTTGTGTTGCTTTATTCCCCATGTTATTGCTGTCCAGGAGTCTGCAACTGCATTCACAGAAGTGTTTTTCTTTCTTAATACTCCTACTGCCACAAAGAGGTTCAAGCAGCCTTTGAATGATATGAGCCATTTGCTAGAGGAAACTTTGAAACGTTGGTTGACATAGGGGTAAAGTTGATTGTTGTGTGAGGTGACTGTACTCTGGTGACAGTCAGCTTGTGGATGTGGAGCTGGCAGTGACACTAGCAGCAAGGGAATCTGGGCCACTCCATTGTCAGCGTATCCTGTTGCCCTGTGACAGCGTGAAACTGTACCAGATTTGTCTTCATTCAAAGGGTGACTCAATGGTGCTTGTACCAGGTTAAGGAAACAAACAAATAACACAAATGTTGGGGAAGATGTTGGAGGAACTGCTACAGGAGGCAAATTATAACATTTGCTATGAGAACTCCAAGGGCAGCTACAATTACTACTGTTACAACATCTCCTCTTGTAACTGCAGACCCACAATATCATCATATATGGAAGGACCCCCAAAGTGGTATTCCACTTGTATTCTAGTTAACATGTTACCAAGCACCAAATATTTTGTGCTGCTGATATCATTATTATAACATAACAGTCACTGTGATACAAGTGCCATATCACATAATTCATAAATATTTGTGCATTATCACTATTGATTTTGGTATAATACACTATTGATTTTATTTTTAAGTTCAAACTAGTAACATGTGCACATAACACTCCTCTCCTTGGCAGTCAAAGGAGATGTTGTGTCAAGATGTCATCTGTCAATTAAGATCAATTTGTTGTCATTTCAGGGTGCAACAGCTTTGGACATTTATTTTGTCAACATTAGTGTTGATTCCTAAGCTTAGAGAAAGTTTGCTTTCGTGGATCATCTAAGTATTTATAGGGCTTTTTGGATTTTGGAAACGACAAAAGCAGTGCACCTGTGCTAATCGTAGTTAAAGGCACAATGTCACATTTTCAACAATATATTGGCCTGTAATATACTGGGGCATCTGCACTCACTTTAGCTTCTTATTGATGCAATAAAATAGTTATCATCTCTTACAACTTGCTGTAATTGATACTTTTGGCTTCAAGGAGAACAACTTGAAAAAGAAAAAGGAGAACACTTGCCATATACAGAATGTAAACATTTGCTCCATACATTGAAAACTGTCTTGCTGATAGAAGATAGAAGCAAGCTTAAAGGTCACATGCAACGTAAAACACAACTTTGCAGATTCTGGTACCTTTTGGTATGCAATTACCGAAACAAATCATAAAAAATGCCAATTCAATCTATAAAGTTGAAAAAAAAACGCGATGAAAAAAAAGCCCGCGAAATCGGAGTTCAAACGTTTCACTAAATTCCCCCCAGCGCTGGGGGGAAAACTGGTTTCAACAGCTGTGCTGCGCTGCGTCCATAACGCATGCGCAGTGAATAGATTCGCGGAGCTTGAAACAGTATGCATACTGAGGTCGTGAGCAGTAGTCTAATCTTGGTTGTGTACACAAACAAGTAAATAATCTACTCGTTACGTAAAAAAAACATGTTGATTGTGGTGAGCAGTCTCTGTCACAGAGAAAGCTCAGTGTCTGGTTTATTCACACCTATATGTCTGCCTGACTGTCTGCTAAAGACAACATGCAATACACAGCTTCAATCATTGACCACGTGCGATTTGAACTTAACACCTATCAGACTATACTACATAAAGAAAATAAGCTGATTTATGACTCGTGCACCCGAGTCCCGTGTCTGCCACATTATGTAATTAGGCACGTGTGATACACATGACATGTATTTTATGTCTGTGGGTTGCAAACAAACTACATCCATTTTTTTCGGGTGACTGGATCTGACGGAAACTGGTGCAAACTCTTGTCAGTTTCAAGTCCTGCTTTGTACTTGGACGAATGACAGATTCCAGCCGCGCAGTGGTTTACTATCACTACTGACATGATTTTTTTATTGGATCGAGCGCAAATTCAGAGAATATGTATTTTCCAAACCCAACATCTCTATATACATTCTTCATGGATAACAACTTCTTTTAGTGTATATGATTTTGTTTGACAACAGTATATGAATCCATACTGAAACGACGGATCAAGTACACTAAAAGAAGTTGTTATCCATAAAGAATTTTACTTTCTGGTGACTGGCTATACTTCTAAAATGCCCATCACACAGATCATCTTTCTGTACACACAATGAAACCTAGCATATCAGCAAATGAAACAGCCAATCGAAGCCGTCGTTTCACTTGAGTGCATATCCACCCACTATGACTGGGTTCGGTCTCCCGAGGGCTTCGTTTCGGGGGAAGTAAGCCCAAGTACAAAATATTGCACTTTTGAATCGCGATTGTACGCTTATAATTGTGTTTATTTCTTTTTTTAAAAGCAGCAGTGTATACTATATGTCATGAATATGTGATAAATGTGTTTTAATTATGTTTGATTTTTTGGTTGCATGTGACCTTTAAGGTCTAGACAAGATATTGGCTCCACAGCTATGATGCAAGCAAGCTTAAGAACATGACTAGTTACTGGTGCCAGACCCAGCTAGATCCAAGCCCAAGACCTTGACTACATATTGGCTGCAGACCTAGGACAGTAGTGTTTATGAACACTTGCTTGCTATTTATGAAGTTTACATTTTTAAATAATTTTAGTGCCAAATGTAAAAAAATATTAAATCTGAAATGTCTGTTTAAGTTTTATTCTATGGGTCCTGTGAATTTTCAGTGTGTCAGGCAGACATCTGAAACTTATAAGACCCAATGTCCTGTTACTTTGGAAAACCATTTGTCAAGACTGGGAATATGGCCTGTAGTCTTTGACTGGTTATAGTCCCTAAGCAGTGAAACATGTTTCCCTGCCACTCGTTCATATATGTGTTCATTGTATGATGAACAATGATTTTGTTATGTTATAAACATTACCAGTAATTGTTCTATTATTAGACAAGCCTGGTGTATTGTGATACCATGTTTTGTGCATTGCTAAAGAACATACACACAACTGTTAATAGGTACATCATGTACGGATGGCACTCTGATGTATGTAGATGAAGATATGTGGTTTGAGCTGTATGCATGAGAAACTAGCATCCAAACAACCATTATTACTGAATCTGTTGGACGTAAATGTTGAAAGGTTGTGAAAACACAGGGGAATTCTCAGATGATATGAATTGGAGACATTGATAAAAGTGTGTTGACCTGATCCCAGTTCATAAAACATTGATTGACACTTGTGATATACTAAATGACATCTACATGAAATCGTGTGCCAAGTGCTGGTCTGGTGTGTAACTCTGGAGACAGAGTCAACACCACATCTCCCCAGATGGGGATATTATAGACTGCTTGCCTAGTGATACTCTGTTTGTGTTGGCCACATACCAATCTCTCATGGTGTCATGGAGTGTAACATTCATGTTGTGTGATGTCAAGTGTCTTGGCAATTAATGTCATGACTGTTGGCATGTCAGTTTGCTTTGCAGAGTTGCATCCCTTGGTCTTTTTAGGATCTGCTTCTGAATGGTTCCAGTGTTGTATTTACCATGAATATGACATCTATAGTCATGCAAATGGTTTGTGTCAGAGTTACATCCCTTAGATCTCTAAGGATTTCCTTCCATGGGTTTGAATTCCCAAATTATCCAAATTGTTATCTTTAAAATTGTAGGTTTAAGCAAATCTCCTTGTCACTTTTTGTAGTTTTAGTGACATCTTGTAATAGAAGTGTTGTTCAAATCAAAATACAGTCACTCATCATCTCTGAAGTTGGTAAACAGCCGTAAGGACCAGTGCCTCGGCTACCTGTGATGTAACTGTTGGCACATTATGGTGATCACTGACCTGTTGGGCAGTTATAGTCATGTGGGATTTTGGCTACCCTCTTGTCAGGCTGAAATCCTGTGTGTGAGAATGCTCAGAGTATTAAGGGGTGCTGAGTCAACAAAGGTGATAAGGCCAGGGTATCTAACACCTCGCTGATCTGTTGACTTGGCACCTGATCACACGCAAGACAGTGTTGTCCACATTTAGTAATAAATAGTAGCAACAAGGCAAGATAATACCAGCAAGTGACGGTAGCCCAGCATAGCAGGGTATTACTGTCTGTAGGGTAGGGTGGGAAATGTATGGTGAACCAGTAGTATGACATAGCAAGGTGTTATTGTGGTATAGGAAAAGTATGGAGAAACAGTAGTGTGACAGGGTTGAAGAGCATTATTGTGGGGTGGGAAAGGTATGGTGAACATGTATGGTGTTACAATGTACAATAGGTGTATGACATGAAAGGTATCTTCAAATACAATCCAACCAAACATGAACTTTTTGTGAATCATCCATTTGCATTTGGTCCACAGATGCTTTGAACAGTTATAATGTATTCAGTTGATGCTTCCCACCTCCTGTTTAGAACAATACTGAATAATGAATTAATTGTGGTCTTAGGTAAAATACTTTGCATATGTGACAGTATTGGTATGATATGGTGTTGTGACATGACTTCAGCAGATGTGGCCATGCTGCAACCATTGTGCAACCAGTGTATGCTCAGCAGGGCTGATCATGCATACACAGATGAATGATATCGGAATGTTACATAGCCATGTATTTATGTAATGGTTACCTCAAATGATTCACCATTGTTGTTCAGAATATTGTGTATTATACACACCTTTACATGAACACAGATGGTGATGGTATCTGTTTTAATGTGTATCTAATGTGATATGCAAGGCTAATTTTCATACTTATGCAATAGAATGTAAATATAATTAGAACACAAAATCATTGTATTAAATGTTCATTTTCCTTTTTGAAAATTTGGATCAGTTAAATTCCGGAGTTTTTGCAGTATTAATGATCATACCCACATGTTCAGTATAAATGCTCTTTTCTTCACATAGTATCCAACGTCAACAAGTGCAATGGACACCCACACCCACATGAGTGACACCATGTGTGTGTGCACATGTCATCTGGCAGATTTCATCATGCATTGACACACATTGCATTTGGCCAAGTTATTTATATCTGGACATTTTGTGGACTTAATTTCTCATTTTAAGTTAGGTGCAGAGGTTAAAGTGTTTGCTCAATTTTCTAAAAGTAGAGTTGATTTGTCAAATGACAAGGTGTGTAAAACCATGATTGGTCATCCTTGCTTTGATATGTCTGAAGTATGGCTTGTCGTCATATCCCACTTGCATAGATCGGTGCTCATGCTGATGATTATTGGATTGTCTGGCCCAAAATCAATTATTTAGAGATTGCTGCCATATAGCTGGAATATTGCTGAGAATGGCTTAAAACTAAACTCACTCACTCACCCATTGGAATATGGGTAGACGCTGCATAAAACCAAAACCACTCACTCACTTGCTTCCTAACCCTGATCTTAAAGCAAGGTTAGCAATAACCAGGACAGCCTACTATCCCGAATAGTAAGTACACATAACCATACTGTCCCTTAGCATGTCTTCAACATCAACAAAGCTGGTTGTGGGATACGGCTGGTGATGTCTATTGCTGGCCAAAGTCAAGGAGTTTAGTGTGGGACAGAGATTATAAGGTTCTACCTTATGTTGTTGAGTTTAAACAACATAGCAAGTATTTCATTTCAAAGGTCTCATAAATGTTTTAGTATATTTTAACCACTGGTTCAAGGTTTTGAGGGAGAGCATATTGTAAGCCATCTAAACACAATAAGGTTTAAGTGGTTGTATTTGAAAGTAGTGTGTCCCCTTTTAACCCTGATGAAAGTGTAGGAAGAAACCTATTTGATACAATGGAGGATACACAGTGCATACTGCCTATTAGCATGTGTGAAACAGTAGGTCAGGAAGTATGGCATTGTGGCTAGCGCTGGAACACTGTCATTCAACAGTCTTCAGCATTAAGTGACATACATTTACAGAACTTTCTGTGAGACAATTAGCACGTACAGCTTAAAGATTCTGGCTGACTGATCTTGAAGATCATATTCATAAGAAAACTAACAGGTTATCGACATATCTCTGAGTGCTTATTGTTTGTTAATGTCAAATCCTTCAGCTATTTGATGGTTCTTGGTAGATGATCGATCATGCACGATGAACCATGTCACTGAACCAAGTGGTAGACTGTGTTCACTGAACCAAGTGGTAGACTGTGTGACTTGTGCTGGAGTGTCAACATGTGTCAGTGTCTGGGATCGTTCGTAAAATCAATCAGTCTGATACAGATTCCTTTAAGTGGGGTAGCCTAGTGGATAAGGCACTAGCCTATCACGCCTAAGACCTGAGCTCGATTCCCCAAATGGGTACAGTGTGTGAAGCCTATTTCTGGTCTCCCTGACTGTAATATCAGGACTATTACTAAAAGCAGCATAAAACTGAACACTCTCAATCACTTATCAATTACAGTCTCCTGTCATACAGAAGGAAAATTGCATTCAACAAAGTTCTTAACCTGAGCAGGGGAGAAATTATCTAAAGATATGGGAGACATGTTAACTTTGTCTTACTCTACAGATAGCTGGCCCTGAGATAAACCTGTTTCTCGAGGTCTCTCTTCATAGGCCAGACATGTACAGATTTTCACCTTGAAAAATGCCACGGGCAACATGTAAAAGACATGCACTCATTCCAGTGTTATAAATAAACCAACTCAAGGCAGCAAGCAGTCCGAGCAAACAGGCTGATAGATTACGTAATTGCCTGATCAGAAGGTTTGGATCTCAAAAATAGTTTGAAAGTGCCACCTTACAAGATGGGCAGTCTGATTTGATTTTCATCAGCTCTGTCCCATTTTACTTTCGTAAACTGAAAGATATTTTTCCTTCAGGTAAATAATGAGAACAACTTACCTGAAGAGGTACGTGAGATATTATTTCATAATTCCTATGAATGCTGTCATTAATCTACTGTGCCCATTTATGTAACTCCAGCTATGTTGAGTTCTATCATATATATTATCTGTTCATTCTATATTTTGTTCCCTGACGTCAGAAGTTGTTTTGTACAAAAATGTATCCTGTATCTGCCAGGTCTGTAACATGACCCACCACAACAAAAGGTAGAATTCCAGGTTTCAAGCTTCTGAAGCCGGCTGGCACACTTTGTAAGGAATCAGAAAGTCTGGTTACCATGACAACTCAACTCCTGATGTGAACAAGCAGCAATGCAAACTAGACATTTTCAAGCAGTTACTCCTATAATGAAAACCCAAGAGGAACCTTCCAAATCTTCCATCTTCATGATACTGGCACTATTATTAGAGTTTGATAAACTGAGCTAATTTCTGTTCCTAGACGCCTTTCATCACCACCATAACTTAGAAAGTGTAACCAAACTGACATACAGCTTTCAACTTGGTAATCTAATACTGAAGAATAGCTGCACTGTCATCAGTTTCTCTTTCCCATGATGTTACCACTGTAGGGGGTATATTGCTAAGTAAAGGACCACTGAGACATCTGCACCCAGCATGGTCAGACAATGTTGGTTTGTAAAAACCTGTTGAACATTTTAGCTGAATCCTAACATGCAGTATGTCAGTGAGCTCATGTGTGTTAGTCCTTGAATAGATGCTTTCAACATGTAGTTTGGTAGTTTTTAAAAAAGGTGTTTGTTTATCAAGAGGAAACGTTTCTATCTTTATTCAGTGCAGCTTGGAGTTGACCTCAAGGTGATCAGTGTTAAACATTTACTGATGTCAATAGCAGTGATATATTGTATCAGTTAAACTTAATCTTATCAGTGACATTTCTTCTAATGAATAATTTGTATGAGACAAATGGTGGGCGATGGGTCTTACTGGATCACTGCTGCAGGTGATTGTGATTGATCTGAGACCTGCATCACCGCAGGCTTCATCATTCTTCAGATTGATACAGTGAAGCAATGGAACTACTGCTCAATGCTGCACAAATCCCCACTCATGCATGCACACTCTTTCTCACTCACTCACTTGCTCACTCACTCACTTGCTCACTCTACCAGCATTTGTTCAGGTTTACTGTACTTTGGGCTATCTACTCGTAGGCAACTGGTAAGAAAGTGCTCAAATTTATGAATTTACAGACCTTTACCAAAAGCAAGGTAGTATATGCATATTTTGATATTAGACTTTGCTCTGATGCAGGAAAAGTTTTTTTCAACATATCCAGATGAAAAACATTTGTCCTTAGGGCATAACTCTGCACTGATGTAAATGATGTGTTTTCTCAATGCATCTTGTTACTTAAGCAAGTCAATGTTATGGCCGATGAATACAGTGACTAATGATAAATGTCTGTGAGAAGAATGGCTGCATTACTGATCACATGATAACAACCTTGGAATTGGCATAATTGTCAGTTGGATGTAATTGTCAATCTGTTGCAGCAGACATCTGTTGTCCATTGATAGCAGTTGGTCATCTTCACAGCCAGTGTGTTTATGTCAGGTCAGCTGACAACAGATTTAGCTGAGTCAGCAGATGGGACAGTGTCAGCTTGGTGTTTATCACAACAATCTTCACACACCTACACTGACACATTGATGTCATCAACCTTGATTCCTCTGTAGTCAATACTGATACCTATAGCCATTTGGTGATTCAGAAAGGAATCGTTTACAAGTTATGATTGTTAAAATGATATATGATATTGTAAATATTGACATTTCTTGGCGTGATCAATGTTGATAATAATGAAGTGTGCTGATGTTGTTGTTATTACTTTATTTATGTTTTTTTTTTGTAAATATTTGTAACGACTGATGAATCGTCCCCATTGTTGATACGAGGAACATGCTACTGACCTTTAGACGAGTTGTCGGAGATTGATTTGTCATCTATATTGATATGCATGTATGTTGATTAATATGAAGTGTTGAGGTTCCATTGTTGTACCATGTGTCAATTTTAGAAAATAAATTAGGTTTTTTTTTCAGACTTTTTTTTTAGTATTGTATTTTGCATCAGATAGTATATACTATTTTAGATTTTGATATTTATGTGTACTAGATGATTAGTATTGTTAATTTTTTCTTTACCTTCAAAAGTTCAATATGTTATTTTAAACCTTTCACTTCCTTTTTCTGTATAAACTTTGACATTACAAGGCAGATTTAGCCTTGTCACACAGTGCACGGTAAAATGAGTCTTATTGTAATGTTTGGTCCATTTAAACAGCTTGAAGTAGAACAATGCAACATCTAAACATCAAGTGCAGTCAGCAAGCCATGCAGCACGTTGCAAGTTGTCCAAGCACTCGCCACATAAACATAGAACATATTACGAACTGCAGACACAGGTTACAACAATATCACATAATGGTTTAAACGTGTTCAGGTTTATTGAGCTAAAGACTAGGGGCTGGAAACGGTTCCATATTACATGAGGAATAATATTCAGTGTTTATGTATGAACTGTACTCAGTATGAAGTAGATGGTGCTATTTATGGTCAGATTTTGTTTGTTTCTGTGTGTATAGTAGGAAAGTGGGTGTCACATGAAGTGAAGTGGTGCATTTATTACCCTTCTTCCACTCTCTTAATGTATCAGCATTGGCAGCAGGGTGTCATTTTACTGTGATTGAATCCTGAACACATCATTTTAACAAAGGAATTCTAGAGTTCTTCTGTAGCAAACTTTCCATTCAACCAATCAGCATTGTGAGTTCTTCAAGGCAAAATTAGAAAAGTTTATCAGATCTTTAAAATGAATTAGATACATTTGTGGCATAAATTCATATTTATACAGCATCTAAGTTTGAAAACTGAAAGAAATATTTATGTTATTTGTACAAATCAGAATTTCCAAACTAAAGTGATAACAAAGTAGATAAGGAAATAAAGTGAAACTGTTTTAGAGATAGGAATAGATAGGAATGGAGCAAATGAAATGTTGAGAGCATACTGACTCAGTGCAAGGCAACAAATGTTTGTTATAATGGCCACTGAGAATTGAGAAGGCCTTGTACTTCAGGCACCCTTGGTAGACCTATATACCCTGGGGTCTGTCATATGGAGTCCTTCTGGTGTAGGGTGCTTACACTGTCAGTCACAGGGTGGCCAGGTGACTTAATCATGAAGCATGGTGTACTCTGCAGCTGCAGCCTCAAGTCAGAGAATTAGGTCAAGTTAAAGTTTTTTAATCTCTTACTGACCACATGTCAAGTGTTATATCCATTGAAAATGAAGCTCAGATACATGTTCTGGTGATTAGCCTCAAAAGATTCCGGCACAAATGAGGATGTAGAAGAACAATGGCTGACTAGTATACTGGCATATAAACAGATTGAGTCAGTCAGTATCAGAAGGGTCAGGTCAGGTGCTAAACTGTTCATGTTGGTTATCACACCTCTGCAGTTGGACCTTTTGAAATTTGGCAAGATGTCACAAAATATGATCTTTCATTATTGTCAGAGAGAAAATATATTGGGCAGTATTTAAGGATGTAACAGATTGTCAGCTTGATGTATATGTTTATAGTACTATAAGGAATGTCTGAAGTGATGTTCCACTTGGTGCTTTCATGAAACCAAGAAGAATCAGATTTGATACTCAGTATGACTCTTAGGCATATAATATAACAGGCAATGGACAGGATTTGATATTGTGTAACAACATGCCCTAGTGTTTTAGTTTGCCCAGTTTCTCAACAAAGTGTCTGGTATTGTCATCACCCCCAGCGTTGCGAGACAGTATTCCCAAGGAGGTTTATTAAGTAGGGGCCTGACAGGTAGTGAGAGACAATTCAGCTTCAAATGAGGATTTGAGTGTAAAAAGGTTGTGTGAGTCAGCAGTGTAGGACATGAATGATCCAAGCATGCAGTGGTGAATGGAATGTCGTGACAGCTGCAACGTAAACATCAAGATTTATTAATGTGATTCCTGATAACCTTGGAATGTGCTAACTGATATCAGTTTTGTGTAAATGAATTTTGCTGTGTGGAGACATTTGTACAGACAAATGGATTGAAAAAAAGTAATCTATTTCTTATGCGTTTTATTTTTGTTCATGTTGTGATTTGCAGCTTTTAGCTCTGTGCAAATTTCATTGGTCATTGATTGCTCAATCATCGTTTACTCTCTTTTACTGAATATTTGTGTGTTTTCCTGAACTGTAATTTCCTTGAATACAAAGTGCTATTTTGACAGTGGACAAGTGCTACATATTATATTTGGGATTACACTTCCTTAGTAAAGTACAGATTCTAGTACTTTTGTTTGATTGAGTCCCATCCGGGATTCAAACCCACACCCTCAGTATCAGCCACCTAATCCCAAGCCCACAAAGTCAGCTGCCTATCCCACTTAGCCACCTTTGGATCCCTGATGGAACTAAACTCAACAAAAATACTAGAATCTGTAATTCACGAAGAAAGTGTAGTTACAAATATAACATATGTTACTATGTTTTCCTGTTCCATCAATTCAAGAGCAGAATGGGCCCTAGCAGACCTTAAGGGATGTGTAAACTAACCCCTGGTGACAGTATTATGATTTGTGCTGTCAACTTTGTTAATGTGTACCACAAATACACTGGAGGAATTAAGAGAGTTTTTTGCTTTTGAAGAGAGATAAGTTGTTTTGGGCATTACTCCAGCAGAATCATGACATGGAACCTTGGTCTTCAGCATGACTAGCAAGTGCTTCATCCACAAGGTTCCCCCTTTAAAGGTATAGATATGAAATGGGAGTGCTGCTGGTGACCTAGTCTGTGGAGTTACAACCATAGTTGGGTGTGCGTGGCAGAGTGTTTATAACAAGCTGTAGTAGCCTGCTGAAAGAAATCCTCATTGTTACCAGTAGTACTGGCTGTTGGGCCAGAGGTCACACGTGGCAACAATTGCAACATGCATTGTTTTGTGGCTGCAAAGGTAGCAGGTCATGACCTTGACTGTTGCATGGTGTTAACATTGACACCATTTGACAGCTGACATGTGTAAACAGCTGGTCTGTACCATTATGAGCTTTACCTGTAGACTCAAGGAGACAGGAATTATTGTATGAATTCAGTAGACAGGCCCATTGTAAGAATATTGATTTTCGTTTGTCTGATAGCTCTATCTTACATATATTGAAAGAAGAATAACCATATTATGCCAGTCCAGTTTATGAATAATTACAAAATACTGCAATACCTAAACACATACCAGCTGGTCATCATTTAAATAATGATATATCATATTTGTTTGTGTGTGTGCACGCATGTGTGTGCATGCATGCAAGCGACTTTTCTCTGGCATCACTGTTTAGGCTGGTTACAGTTTCAGATTAATTTCAACCATTGATAGAATGCTTAAAATGACTTATAAGTTTATGTTTTCATTTGTTCTTTTCTGAATTTTTTCTTGAGAATTGGAAGTTAGAAAGTAACCAGTGTAAATGTTCTGTCTGACCGATGTGCACGCATTGACTTTCAAAGTGAAGAACAAGTAGTGACAAATTCCAGCTCCTTGGGGATCACAGGCCCAGTACACCAGCATGTCTCTGCTAGGATATAACAGCAGTTGGTGAAGAATGGCCACTGTGCGCGTGATAGCGGCTTACTAACACTCTTAGCTTCACGTCTTTGTCTGTGATGAATACAAACAAACCACCTCACTGACCTCGACTACCAAAACCTCCACCCAGCAATACTGTACCCATTTTGTGAGCCATGCCATTACATCATTAGTTGACAGTGTTATCTTGAAGGGTCCAATTCTCATTGTATGTTCCCCAAATGGGAGAAAGTCTGTTATGGTATTCAATAAGGTTATCTTTTTGAAAGAAACATATTTTGTAAATTCTATTCATAAGACATAACAAGATTGGGTTCAGAGACCTGCATGTTTACGGCTACTGTGAATTTAAGATGACTGATATGATATTTCGTAAAAACTGTGTATGTGTTCCCTTCTATTTTTCAGGTATGTGAGAATAAGTCATTGAATTTGGTTTTGAGCCTCTTTGAGCACTATTCCATTGACTTACACTAGTAAGAGAAGGAAATAAACAGGATGGTGTGCATTGACACTATTTGACAGGGGATGTGTGTAATTTTCATCAGTTTGAAATGATCTCAAAATGACATCTTGTGATAAACCTATCAACTGTAATTGGTCCAAAGGTTCAGTTACAGATTCAGTTTAAAGGAAATGATTTCATAGTTGTACCTGTCTGATGTACCTGTGTTCTTTTTGCTTACTATTTGGTGTCAGCCGTTAATGTGATAATACGATGTAACCTCTTTAAACTTGATCAAACATCTTTAAATGTCTGGTTTCATGATTCCTGGATTGACGAATTGTGTTTTAGTATATTTAGGTTGTCAAAAGGAGGAGAAATTGGTTCAATCAGGGTGTGGGTCCAAACACTCTTGGTACTGGATTGTAACATTGACTTGAAAAACAGCCTCTGCCAATAACCTTATCTCATGTTGAGATGGTGCCTACAAACTAATCTGGTAATGTCTAAGTGTTAATCTAGTAATGAAGCCCTTGTGGCAGTAAGTCTGAGGCTGTATACCCTATACTTAATATTCAGCAATGTTGTGTCAGTGTACTGGAGATCAGCTATTCAGCAATTCTGTCTTGTTGAAAGATGTAGGTCATTGTACTGCTCATGGCTTTTGTCAGTTGTTGGATTTTAGAATTCTTGCTTTCAGGGAGGTAACGATTTTTTCTACATGGTCCAGTAACTTTCAAAATCTGAACCTCATTATGTCATTCATGTGGAAGAAAATTTATTGCAGAATATTTAGAATTTGACAGGAGTGTATAGGATTTAGGGGTGCCTAGATTCAGATAATATGGGAGTAAAGCTACCTAGTATAGGACCTGGCCTTACAATTTGAGGTTGGCTTCTGACTTAAAATACTTTAGAAAAAAACACCAAGTCTTCCTCCTATGTTGAGACATTAGCTTCAGGATTCCAACAGTTTAGGGATCTATGTTATGACTTCAAGACATATCCTTAAGTGTAGATATTACGTTCTGTGTTCAAATGGTATAGAAGTAACCTCCTAGGACCCCAGCAGCTCTGCTTGATTCAATTTCTGGTTTTGATATATGATTGAGTTTTTGAGATGATTGTAACACTATTGGCAAATTATATAGGATGTACATGTTTTCAGTAGTAATTATTTATCTGTGGCATGGCACCAAATGTGCCACTTAAACCTCAGACTTTTTCAACAGGTGGAGTCTTAACAAGCACAGTCATCGTAAAGTTTCCTTCAAGATGCTCTAGCAGTACAGTTACCAGGCTGTCAACCTTCACCTTGAATAGGGGTCATTTAGCCAACCTGTAGAGTAGCGTTTCTCCCATCTTGATGTGTTTTTTCCATACCAGTGAGATTCTCTGATGCGGCTAAATGCACCAGGAAATGTGTGCATGTAGCTCTTTCAGCATATCTGGGCTGCCTGTAGCTAGCGATTAGATGAAACTCTTTCATCAGCTTGACAGTTGGCACTTCCGGATTTCTTACCAAAATAGCGCTGATCACTAAGAATCATCTGTGGAGACTGAAACATGTGTACATATAGCGGATCTGCTGACTGCATCACCTTCAAGCTGGCTTTTGTAGTTAGGTACTTATCAGTTTGGATATATAACTGGGTTGGATGTTCTTGCTGTGTGAGAATGAGGATGTATAATTTATATCCCATCTGCGTTGCTAGCAGATTGATGTTAAAAGGTGTTAATAGAGTATCCTGTGAATGTCCTTATATTAACACCATGTTGCAAACTTGCTCTGTAAAGATGACTTGGGCTGTGCTTGGATGTAAGGATATGAGATTAAATCATATTTTCACTAATCCGCAAATATGACATATGCTACATAGTTGACATCTGTCTAAAATCCTGCTTGTTCATCCCTAAAGCCATAGCCATACAGCCTTCATCCTCCACACTGACTTATGCCTCCATTCTCATTTCAGTGATTCTTCAAACCAGTGACCCTTAACCCTGTCTTAACCACCAAACACTTCATCTACCCACAAACCCACCTCCCACCCCACCCCTACAACAGCAATGAAATAGTCAAAACATGAAGTACATGTATTCCTTGTATGTTGACCACATACAATTATTCATTGAATATTCAGACACTAAGTGCAGATGTCAAACCAACTGTGACACAAGAGCATCTGACAAGCAGCAAAGACCTCTTGTGTTCATGGTATATTGTTAGAGATATCATTTGGAGAAAGAAACAAAATGAAGATTGACATGAATGTTTATGAAGCTCTTACTCTCAAACAATAAAAGTCATGGTCAAAGAAGTAATTATTTGACCCAAAAAGTTAGAAACGTCCAATTACTGGCCAACCTTTGAGCTGATTTGTGACCTGTCCAAAATGCTGGCATTGTTGTCAAAAACGTGATAAGAAGCACTAATCTAACCTGATAGGTAATTGTTTGGGTCTGATGATGAATCCCCAGGAGATAGTGACCATGGTGCTGAGTCTGTGATCTGTCTGATGGCAGGGACTGTCCCTGTCAACACTTATCTGGCAGCACCCAAACTGATAAGTAGTTGTCAAGACACCTGATGACCTGTTCTTCCAGATATCAGAGTAATATAGCCAATCACTGACCAGTTGCAGTTAGGCATTTCACTCAGTGGCTTTTCATCAGTGGCTACTTGAGTCCCGTTTGCTTCTATCCTGAGATTTTTTTTAGTGAAAAATCTTTTGGTTACTGCGTTCAGAAATTTTTTGATATAAGAAGAACTCCGGAGACATCTGAAAACTATTATTTTGGTTTGTAAATCCTGAATCAGTATTCTGTTATTGAAAAAAAGAATGACAGACATCCTTAGGGACCTTCTGTGGTCATGTCTTCACTTTTGCGATGTACTATCTGTTATGGCTTATGTTAACCTAAATGCAGTCACCATTATGTTCCATGTTTGTCGTATCTGATTCACTAGAGGAGTGGTGTATTGGTTGAAGTCATTGCCGATCATGCTATTGTTCATGTGTCTTATTCCTGGTGTACCTTTAGTGAATATCACTACAATGTTGCTAATAACCAAACTCGCATCAATTGCTGAGTGTTGTCTTGCAGAAGGTGTGTTGTGACTGTCAGGAAAATGGCCAGGTTTTTGGTATCAGGTCGAGACCTGAAATGTGTCTGAAATGATCAGGTTGAATCTCACAATATGGCCATCCTACGCTGACTTCCTCTATTGGAAAAGAAACAGTTTGTCCATGCCAGGTTTGGTAACTGGTTGCCCAAAGTGGATGACAGCTGTTTAGACAATCACCACAAAGTCCCTGGAAAGGAATGTTTTACAAACATGTGTTCTTTAACTACGGACTTGTCATACTAAACTGCAGGATTGATTTCACAAACTTGGGTGATATAGTAATTCTGCAAAACCTGATGAGGCCCCAGACCTATTTTTAGTAGTGACATTAAACCCAGCTCACTTACTCACTCATCCATTCCATGGCTGGTTGAAACCTTGTCAGTGATGCTGTCTAATCTGACAGCTTCATAGTCTAGCAGCTCCTGACAATTGGAAGAATGGTAGGTAGGATTGTTGGCCAGTTTATGTCGGCTCCTGCTGAGGTGTATTGACACACCAGTAAATGATCATATTCTGTATGGAGTGTCACAACATGGGGCTGTGAAACAGGCAGTGTTGTGTGGTCTTGTTGCATGTCAAGGCATGACTACCACATGCTCTACGCTATGTAACAGTGGCCTATCTACAACGGCTGATTATTAACCTCACAGCGTGTCACAAATAAATAAATCCTTCTTCATTCATTTGGAAAATCTGAATAATGAGAATGTTGGTGAAAGATTATCTTCGACCCTGTATGTGATACAGATTATGGTTACTATCATTTGAGGTTTGATGAAATATTAATGATAATAACATTATGAATATAATAATGAACATGATGTTGTGTCAGTCAAATGCCAGTGGCAATCCATCTGATATGAAAATACAGTAATACAAATCAACCGCTAAACTTGGCTTGAAAAACATTCACATTATAAACTTTTTTGAGGGAGTTAAAAATCTGGTATTAACTTTTGAAATGCAATCACTTCTTACACAGACTGTTAGGTAATAACAGCAGTTCATCAAAATGTGCATATGTGGGGAATACAACCATGCAAAATCTTTGTCTCAAATTGTACGTTTTTAAAGACATTTTGTTTATTTTAATCCCCAAAGGCTTTGTTTGACATAATAGTTTAATAATAAATTGTTTGACATAATAGTCTTAATATCTGTACTAGATTTTCTGCCCTGTATTCTCTAAATATAAGGTAATGGATCCTTGAAAAAATATGTATAATTTACAAATTAGCCATTAGTTATTATCATGTTCAGCTTCCATTTTCGATTTATCTTTGCCGAGTGATGCTGCCTTTCATCAGGCAGATAACAATATTGATTGCAGTTAATGTAAAGTAGTTGTAAGGAAATATTACACCGTTAAGATCCGAACTGATATTTTCTATGAAGAGCTGATTCACAACTTCAACACTTAGGACTTAAGAGAAAAGGCTCATGTGGATTTAGCCTTCTGTATTTATTACCTTAATGGAACTTTAATATTTTGATGTGAAGTGTGATGTTTATTTAAAGTGCTCAATTCATCTGATGTTATAACTTCGTCATGGCATTTGTCTAAACAGGATTTAACAGCTAAGGAAATAAGGTCTTTGAAAGGCATTTAGAAGTGAAGCTAAGAAGGAAGGGAGTTTTTGTGGATGTTGACGTCTTTGTTATGAGGAACACAGGGCCATACTCCAAAACTTTGTGTTCCTAATAATGAAGAAGTTGACATCCATAAAAACTCCCTTCCTTAAAGAAAAACATTTTCAGTGTCTGAGTTCGAATGGTGTGTCACGTTTCAGCATCCAGGGATGTAAGGAATCTTGTATAGATAAAATTTTGTTGATTTTGTCAACAAATTTACATCTCGAGTGTTACATGAAGGGTATCTGGCGCCACTCATATCTCCTGTAAATACTTCTGCACCAAGTATGCATCACAATTAGCAGTCGTTGTTAGCCTTTTAGCATAAATATAAACCTTCCTTCCATAAGGAGATCAACAGAGTTGTCAACCTTCCATATTTCTCATTAACTGACACATCAGGGAGATGAGTACGGGCTGGATATGAAAATCATTTTTTGATCAATTTATTTTTCATTTTGCAGTCAAGAGGAGTGGCGCATATGTCATAGGGTGAAAAATGTATCTTGATTTTTTTCTTCTGGATGTATTCATTCTGCTTGAAATAACATTAGAGCAAGATAAGTTATTTGTTTCGATACCATCTAAAATTTCAGTGAATTTTTATATAGGTACAAATAGGATCCTTCTCATTACCATGATCATAAATGTCAGGATTATGGGCTCCCTGACTCATATACTACAGTATGTTCCAGATATGGACACGGTATGTTTCCAGTGAATGCACCAACATGAAAATAGAACCAGGATGTGTTAATAATAAGAAACGGATAATGACTAGTCTGATAAATTTGATATCGATTCTTTTGAGAATGACATATTACAGGTGTTGTTGTTGTTGTTGTGTGTTCATGGATTATAAATGTATGTTAAGAGTAGAAATGTGCTGTATGCTTGCTGTAAAAATTCATTTCAAAACATTGCCTTGTCAGACTAATATATGGAAACCATGAGTTCACAACGTGAAGTTTACAACAGTTTTGTGGTTTGATTTGCTGCACAAGTTTGAAAGATAACATGCATGAAGATTCTCTTTTCTAATGTTTGTGTGACCATGCTGATATTTGTCTTTGTTTCTTTCAGACATTGCCTTGGATTGGTCTGATCATTTACTATGGTGGCCGGAGAAGAACATGTGGCTGGATCGCACACGGTCCACCCTGGATCAGTACAATGTGCAGGCCGATGCACGTCTCCATTTCACACCAATGCACAAAAATCTTCGAGTGCAGTTACCTGACTTGCAAGTTTTGGAACTTCGTGTTGACTTTTCTTCCCGAGTTTTCGCTGCAGTCATCAGCTTGTGCAAGGAGCTAGGTGAGTGTGACGAGGGTTTTATCTCATACTCAGTGGACGATGCGCAATACCACAGTATATAACAGTCTAGGTGTGGCAAGACAATCTGAAACCCAGTCTCAGCAAGGATATGTGTTGGAAGTGTAAGAGTCAACAAAGTGTGACAGCACAGTGACACTCTGTAACTATATAGACCTAAAATGGAGGCTGTTATATTGCCACCAACGGAATGTTTTGTGGCAAATTTGCTACTGATTTATGATAATATTATTCCTTTTTAATCTATGTTAATATAGTATGATAGTGTGTGATTGTCAAACATAAATATCACGAGGTAGAAACCATATGAAAGAGGTAATTATTCAGTTTTGGAAGTAATCGAGATATCATGAGAATCTTTTGATTCTGCTTCTGATATCAACAGATATGAATGATGTCTGTGACTTGAACTATATTATGGTTGATATAGTTTCTCAAATTTTGGCATAGTCACCTAAAAGTCTATTAATTTTACTTGTTTAAGAAGCACTAGGCAATTAATTCCTGGTTCAAAACATCAGTGGTTTATTAATATGGTTTCAGTATTTTCATGTTTTTGTTATCAAGACAAACCCATCAATACACTGCAGAGTTCTTGTCACATTAGTAATTGGTCATTAAGGTTTCTTTTGGATAATGAAACAAAATAACTAGGCCTACCTACCAAACCCAATCGGTTAAGGGTATCTTCCAGTGTAGATTTTGCTGTGTGGACTCCGAAGGGGGAACTGTATTTCATTATGTGTATCACAGTTCCAGATTGTGGCCTTGTCAAAATGCAACCATCACCAAGCTTGTCGAACACCATTTTTAGGTATTAATATGATATCTCAATGGGACTGATATTTCGGTAATGTAGTATTTCTGAACTTATGAATTTGATAAGTGAATATGGTGTTTTGGTAGCAGCTGTCTGAATTATCTGGATACAATACCCTCACGGCTGGGATGAGCATGATGATGACAGCAGGATGGTAAATCAGTGATATCTAGGTCAGGTCTTCAGAGGTCAGCAACTGCATACTTCCTGAACCACAGATGAGGCTTCTGAGGGAGGGGGCATTTGCGAAGTTACGTGTTGTGATTTGTACATTTTTGTGGTGAAATAGATTTAGTGTTATTTTCCAGATTAGATCAATCTTGGTGACGTACATGCATTTGTGCGTGTTTTTGTCCGATGAGACTTCTGCCATATTTTATCTGCTAACATCCTAAGATTCCCTGCACCTATGTCTGACACTGTGTACACACATGGGACCATTCTTCATTTCATGCCTTAAACCTGAGCACAAGCCAGGTCAACATCAGAAAGAATTGCCCATTATATTTTACATTTGGACATGCATGATCAAAAACATTTTACTCAACTGCTCTGTAGGTTTAGTTTTGTAGACAAACTCAAATGACTCTTCAAGTGGAAGCTGATTTAACTAAGAGCTATTGGAGCATGAAATGGTAGCAAGTTTATACAGGCAGGTCATCTTGTCAGATGAATTATTTCCTTGTATAATAGTGTAGTGTATCATGTTGAGTAGAGCCCATCCTAGCAAGACTTGTCATTCACCTCCAGCATGCCTCGTTTAACACGTCTTAGTTTGATGTTGTCTTCCATTCAGATAAGCATGCAGTTCTTGTGTGGTAAAAACAAAATGTTAAAGCTCTTTTCCACATAGAATGCATGTCCTGTGTTGTGTTTTGGAGCAACATGTTGAAAGGATTGGCGAAGTCAGAGATGGATATTTGAACTTGGTTATGTGGTATGTTAGACTCTCATACAGATCCTGAAGCAAGTATAACCAAGAAAGCCCATGCAAGTCTAGAAAATGTGGAAAGTCTAGATTTCCACAGCTTGTCACAGCTGAAAATGAAAAAAAAGTCTCAGGGCTCCTTTTCATTCCATTTTGTTTTCTGTCGCTACAAACTTTTTTCAGCACAATATGTTCATTTCAGAGGCTAGTTGTTAGTCTAGTGATATGTTGGGCAGTGATTTCTTGAAAATGGTTTTAAGAAGTTAAGGAAGGTCTGTGTAACTTTGTAGATGTATAAAGTGTTTCCTGGTCTTGTAGGGCAATGGGGTAGCAAAGTGTTAAAGTGTTCTCTTATCTTACAGATGTCCTGGGTTCAATGCCCTACTGTGTACAAAGCTAACAAAAGGGTATGCTGGATTCTGTGACTTTCGTCTACTGTTTTTTGTAATTATGATTACATGCCCATTGACCTAGAGGTTGATCCGAACACTTACTAAAACATATACAGCATTAACTGTATTGGACATGGCATTGAGGTGTCGGCAACATCTGGAGTTTTCCCTCCAGGAGTAAGCGGCCTCTGTAGGCCTTCAATAAACAACCCCTATATACTAAACCTAATCTGGGAGATGAAGAAGATGGAGATTTGTGTGGAGGGGGAGAGATGGACACAAGGTGTTAAGGTGGAGGATGGTTTGGAGGTCAAGCTCATTTAGCTGCCAGTCCTTATTACTGTGAAGGGGGTTAGAGAGGAAACCATGAACAACCCCAGCTGTGTTAAGGATAACATGCATACTAAGATGGGTAAGTGAGTAAGAATCTACACAGCGTTTAGCAATATTGCAGTTTGGGACATGAGGCTACATGCATCCCACAGAGGGAATTAAACTAAGGTCTTCAGCTGTTTTGATACAGATGTAGCAAGGTTGTGTATCCCAAGTGACCTTTGTTTCACAGTCCAAACGGAATCCAGTGATCATGGTACCAGTGTAGTAATGGTTGCTGTATCTCTGCATTGTATGCAAATGGGTAGAAATGCCTTCCAAATTCTGGTGTCACTACATCAATAACTTATAAGATAGAACATAGATCATAGACATTGTTGGATTCTTCCTGGGTGAACAAATCTAGGTTAGGAGCTGCTTCAATGTCAAATACATTGCATGTTTTGTCTCTATGATGTTTTGCTTGTCACGTTGAAGACCTGGGTCTGATTCCCTACTTTGGTACCTTGTGTGAAGCCCATTTTGGGTGTCCCCCTGCCATGATATCGGAATATTGCTAAAAGTGGCGTTGAAACATATATTTTTGAACCGTTAATTTTTGTTTAAATGATACAGTAAACAGGTTTCCTTGTGTGGTTCTAATGTGTGGTATCTGGTGTCTACTGAATGTAAATGTTAAAACATATTACAGGTGATGTTGCTGCTAAAGAAGGGAGTGGTCTTTGCTCTCATTACTTTTAGGCTTGCATTTCCTTTCTAAATTGTCTGTTGACAAGAGGTAGTGCCTCCCTTGCAGCTTATGTGAATCCAAATAGTTCCCATAGATCTCTATAGTAGTGGAATAACTATTCATTCAATAGCCATTAAATGTACATTTTTGCACAGTCTTTCGTTGCAGATTTTGGCTACCTTGACAAAAAGTTATAGCTGAATTCACCAATAGCATTATTTTAGAGGTGCATTGATTTCAAAATTTACTGTTGATCATAAAATAGAAATCTATCTGTCCCATAGTAAACACAATTGTTTTTGTGATTACACTGCCATGAAATGATAACACCCTGAGAATAATGGACCTATGCCATCCCTTTATCAGTAGCACAACAGATACAAAACAGAATATCATCTTGATAAGACTTAAAGTGCATCATTGCCATTTTTCACAAAACAAGCACACATCACAGTGTGTTTAACCTACTTACACCTCACTTAGAGTGGTTCCTGACCCACAAAAGGAATCTTTAAAATATTGATGTTGCCACAGACATCGGTAGGTTTCTCTCTGATTCTGATAATCCCTCATCCATTACATCTTGGTCAGATCAAAGTGGCCAGTCGCTGGTCAAGGAGTTGGTCAGACTGGATGTAAGGGTTGGCTGGATCATCCAGCATATGTGAATAGATGGAACTGTTCTGTTGAGGGTTGGTATGTGATTCTGATGGAGAGACAGGATTAGAGGTGTGTGCTTCACCGTGATCATGTTGCTGGTTGCACATTTCATCTGCACACATCAAACCCATATCACTCCATCAGTAAACAGAATGAAGTAATCTCCACTAGTAACCTTTTGAATAATTCTGAAGTGTCCTTTGACATTTGTTTGAAGTATATTTGCAGATCGCAGCTCAGGAAGAGATATGGCACATGACGAAACACATTCTTTAGACAAAGTCTTAGGATTGTGTGGAGGTTCTTGTGTTTTTCTTTGTAGTATGTTTGCTTAGATCATATTCATTTTGTGCAAAAAGCAAATAGTATTAAATGTTATTGGCCAGAAAAATGCCAGATGGAAATGTCTTTCTTTATGACTGTTCTGACTTCAAAATGTGAATTTTAAATATTGGAATTATGAGCTGATTAAAAGCAGGGATAGTGGTTTGAGAGTGATATATAATATTGAAAAAGAGGATGAAGGACAAAGCCACTTTGTGTAGACCCAATCTCTGGATCGTCATATGCGACTGTCAGGCAAGTCTTTATCAAGGTGTAAATGTCATGTTATGTAAATATCAACAGGGTAAGAACACAACAGTCACCAGACTAAACTTGATAAATAAATAACTACCATGTCTATCATGCAGACCAATCTGGTGCAGAAGTCACATCCACAACAGCCGTTAAATATCACCAAAACATACTGAATCTTAAAATAACTCCTATAACAAAGCTGTAGTGGTGGTTATGCGAGTCATTTTTTGCAATATTTAGGCCAATTGGCTTTATCATGGAGACACTGTTATAATTTGAGCATATTTATCTTGAAATAGGCAGACTTGTTGGCATAGTTGCAGATGAGAGAAAAGTGAGACCAACTGTGACCTTATGTATGATGTATTTAAGCCTGAAACCTGCAGGTGTACAGTTGTGATAGACTGGTTTGAACATCAAGGTCCTTTTCTCTGTGGCTATTAAATACTGAAACATATATATTTGTATTTTACCTTGGATGTGACAATAGGTAAATAGAGATGGACCAGGAGGCGATGTTGTCATAGTTCTGGGAGTATTTGTGAGGCTCATTGGTTAGATGTGCTGCATTTTGGTTCATGCATGCAACTCCACATTTCTTATGCAAATAAGAAAACTGCAGAACAACATCAGTATATAAGGTTGTGTTGTACTAGACATCTCATGATACATAGTGTCGTGATACAAGCAGTTGAACAAGATGCTCCACAAGCCCCAAATTGCCATTTGGCATCATTTTCTGTGGATATTATTTTGAACATATGGATTAGTGCAAACAGAGTTTATGTGACAGAAAAGAAGTGTTGCTGGATGAGACCAAACTTTCTGACTTTGTGGTTATTATCTTCCATACTGCTTGTCATCCTGTGTCAATGTTTGTCCTGAGGCAGAAAACCTGGGTCTTTGATGCACAAATTTTTCTCAAATATGCAGTGAAATGAAATGCTTGTGTCATTGTTGATGCAATGGGCCCTGTGTTCAGATAATCAAGCTTGTAATGATTTGCTGTTGTTTAAAACTACTTAGTTTGTTGTGTGTCATTTAACTGCTCAGTGCTGATTAAATACCTGACCTGCTTTACCTTGATTTTTTTTATTGTCACTATACAGTTTATGTCTTGATGAAAGTTCCATGGTAAAGTTGACTCCCCAAGACATGTCCATGACTTCCTCTCAAGACACCAGGGAGTCATGATGACTCGTAAATTGTCATGTCTAAGGCAGATATTGCTGTGTGGTTATTGAGGCTATCATTCTTTCACATCATAACACACGAGAAACTGGTGTTTAAGGACATGCTAATTCACACTGCAGTTACTGCCCCAAGTCATGCCTGGATCTGCTGATCGGATTCAAACAGATTATCATCTTTGTGTTGTCAGCACTATGCCTGTGCCTGTGCCTGTGTGATAATGGCTGCAGCAGCTTAAGTTCTTGACTCATTAAACCAGGCTCTGTGCCTATGAAGATGTGGTGTAGATTTTGTCTTCAGCAACCCATGCTTGCCACAAAAGGCGATTCTGCTTGTCGTAAGTGACGACTAACGGGATCGATCAGGCTTGCTGACATGGTTAACACGTGTCATCAGTTCCATATTGCGCAGATCAATGCTCATGCTGTTGATCACTGGATTGTCTGTGCCAGACTCAGTTGTTTACAGGCCGCCATGTAACTTGCATATTGCTGAGTGTGGTGAAAAGCTAAACTTTCACACTCCCTCACTCACCAGGCTCTGAGACAACATTGAAATTATGTTTCAAATCTGTTATATTGAAGTATGATTCTATTCAAAGCCATGAAATTGCGTTCAAGGCACCACTGAATCTATCTCCATATGTGAGTTATTGCTCTCTGGAGGATGAAGATTTGTCGGATGTTCTGATACAGAATCGGGGTGATATATATGTCAAACTTTGTGTGAAATATTACGCAAGTTTCTGACATGGAATATATTAATTACAAAGTCAGCCTGACCTGAAATGTAATAAAGTGTCTTAAAAACAGAATACATTGTATCATGCTCCGTACAGCATGTCAGATATCTTCATACTGCATGCAGTGTTATTAACAGCACCACCAAGTGGTTGAGTAAATACAATGTTGCCGTTACATGCTCCAACTGGTTGTGCAGGGGGACCTGCTGAAGTGATTGGAAAGCAATTACAGATGATGCAGTGAAATTAGCGGACTTCCTGGCTGATGGAAATAGAAATACTGCTGAGTCAGCATGTTGTGGAATTGTCAGGGGATTTGTACAGCTTGTACCGGTGCTTGTAGCTTACTTCTTGTTGGCTGTGGGAAAAGGGTGGATTGTCCTGCTGAAGTTTAACATCAATGAGTCATGTTTTTATCCATTCTGAGAGATTGCTTCTCTCCTGGGACAGGAGATGACTGTATTATTGGATATGTGATCACACATTTATCATGGTTTTGGATCAAGTCTGTGGATGAAGCAAATTTTACAATGTATAGTATACTTTTCAAATCAGTAAGTCAACTGTAGAGTATACTGGGCTCTGGTTAGTGTTGGGAATGGGTTTAAAATCTCGCTGTTGATGATTGGTTCATGACAACCAATCAGTCACTGAAAGAAATTGGTGATCACCATTTATCAAATACTCCTGGTTGTATTTGTTAATGCACAAAAAAATATTCAGTTTTTTTTTTCATTCTTTTTTTTGCAAATTGCACAAAATGCATTCACAAATGTCACAACTTTAAGGATGATTAGTATGTTAGGAACATACATTTCCCAGAGTCAATTATAAATTCAATAATGACAAGGAATGAGCTTGTAGTGCTGTATGAAATGTAACAGACACAACCAACCTTGTAAAAATGTTGTTAATAAAACATGTGTTCAAAAACTGTTTGAGTATGAGAAAGCATGATCAATTGCTTGGTTTTTTAGTCACTGTGACCAGTCTTTGATTATTTCAGTTATTTAGACCACGAGTAGCTCTGGTGGCCAAGTGGTTTCCACAGCTTCACTTCATTGAAGACTACACTCATAGCCTTTCCTCTGTGCCGTAGATGTGTGTGAAACGTGTAGGAAAGACAGTCAGCCAAGCTCTGTCAACGTGTATATGGTGTATTAAACTAATATCAGTCTCACTTTCTTTTTCTCGTTTTCTCTTTCTCTCCTCTCTCTGTCTCTCTCTCCTTTCCTACTATAACCCCCCACCAGACACACATTTACGTCTACCTGTAGGAGTCCCTGCTACAAGCCCCACCACACACACATTTACATCTACCTGTAGGAGTGCCTACTACAAGCCCCACCACACACACCCCTACATCTACCTGTAGGAGCGCCTACTACAAGCCCCACTACACACACATTTACGTCTACCTGTAGGAGTGCCTACTACAAGCTCCTACCACACACATCTACATCTAGCTGTAGGAGTGCCTACTACAAGACTTGCAGTCTCTGACCCAGCAGGTATAGTGACATTAACTAGGTGTGACCCTGTGACTAGGGGGATGGGTTGACAGGTAAACAGACAAGATAAGCTCGTTAACAGGTGAGCCATGGAATGTAGGGAATCTGTGCTGACCTACATTTGGGCTGCTGGGGATGCTGGAGATGAAGAGAAGTCAGGGAGGTCCAAAATAAGTAAAAACTGAATATGACAACCAAGACCTTGCTTACAATGAATGTTTATAGCTGCTGGTCCTGTCATGCCCTTTTTGTTTCCTGCGCCCCGGCTGCTTAAACAATGCATGGACATTCGAATTGTATTCATGACATATTTACAGTAGTTACACATGTCTTATGTAATGTATGTTAACTCTGAGCTGGTGGATTTCTTGCTATGACATGCATTTGTTTGTTCACATGAATATAGTTACTGTTTACTTTAAAATGATGCTGGGTGTTTTCTGAACTTGCTCGCTGGACAATGGATTGATTAATTTTCGGGTTTTTTTTAAGTATGTGTGGTTGAGAAATGTGCTTTGTTTTACCATATTCACTGTCAACCTAGTTACCTATAACCAAATTATCTGTAAGAGAGAGGTACAGGTAGACCTTAGTATCTCTTGGCATGAGATAGCGTGATTTGACAGGTAGAGTTTTGATCAGGGTATTGTTGAATACTTCCATGTAAAGCTATGTTGACAGTAGACAAAAGGCATCATTTCAAGACATTTTGTAGCAAAATCAGTTACCTTTTCTTTCGTCAATGGAGACTCACTTGTCTTTTCCTGGGATAATGCCACATCGTTTCCACTGATTGCTTGTGCAAATAATCCATATTCCTACATGTCGTAAACCCATACATCAATGCATGTCTGCTGGTAAAACAAACATTTGTATTGGACCGTTAGATTGATGTATTGCTCTAACAAGAACACTCACAGCCTGAATCATGTCTATTTCAAGAATAATTCTCTGTTGAATTCTGCAGTTGCACAATCACCAACATCAGAAGTAAACATTAAGGTCTGGTCATGGTTTGAGGTCCTTCATTTCCTTTATTGAAACAACCATAAAAATGTCCCAAGAGCTTGATGCTATTGACAGTGTTCTACAGGCTCTGTGTTTTTGACAGATGAGGAAGTGATTGTTCATTTCTTATTTACCCTGTATGCCTGTTTTTTCTCGAGACTTTAGCTGTCATGGTCTTGGTTTGTAATGTGTCTAATTTGACTGAGGCACAGTAAAGTTTTGACCCTTAAGTCAGTAGAAACCTCCTGTCATTGTGGTTTTAAAACCAAGATTTTCCCAACTTAGGGAGCAGTAGCATAGCCTAATGGCTTAAGCGTTTGCTCGTCATGGTAAAAGCTCAGGTTTGATTCCCCACGTGTGTGAAACCCATTTCTGGTGTCTCCCACCTTGATATTGCTGTAATATATCTAAAAGCAGCTTTAAACTGAACTCACTTTCTGACTCACTCACTCTGTATTCACAATTTTGGGTTTGTCTGTACCCCACACCATGGGTTTCAGGGCAGATTTCTAAAACTTGAATGAAGTTTTATTCACCCACCCACCTGCTCACTCACTCACTCACTCACTCACTCAAGCCCATATGCACTGTCCTGCTTCCATATTTCCTGAATAGGAAGAAGCATTACTCTGTCCTCACTCCTCTTATATTATTTGTCACCACCCCTGTCTTTACTTCCTGTCCCGTTCACAGTATATGGAACAGTGTTAGGTGTTCTCTGCAATGACACTGTTGGAATATTGCTACCCAAACTCCCTCACACACTGCTGTGCCTGACCCTGTCGTTTCCTCAACATGATTGATAACGTTGCTAAACTATCGACAAGACTGCTTAGTCAGTTCATGTCAGATGTGAAACTACCAAGTGGGACTGATTGATATTCCAAGGTAATGGCAGTGTTTCATGTGATGATGATTGACCTGCTTCTACTGATATGTTCCCATGTCTTCTAATGCCTATCCATCAATTCCCTTCAATACTGGCAGGGGCTATGTGGGCTATGTATGTTTATTGTTTCTTGTAATTAAACGAGAGTAAACCAACATCAGCAGCGAGGTGTTTGCAGGGTAAATCTGTAGCCTATTTCCACTGTTTGAGTAGCTCAGATAATGGTTTAGTGTATGTATCCTGTCTATTGATCTGTCACTTCACAAAATAATGATTGTTTTGCTTATTTTCTTTCTATATATAATTTTCTTTCTGTTCTGTGATTTCTGGTGTACACATGCATTTGGATCAATGTCTTTCCACTGCTAACGTTAGTGGTGATCCCATTAATTGAAATAATCAAAGATTGGGCGCAGTGACCAAGCAACCAAGCAATTGATCACATTTTCTCATAATCAAACGCAGATGATTTTGGAACTGCTGTTTCAGTGTTTGAAACACTTGACAGCTGAGCATATAGAAGTTGTCAGGTCAATGTGTTTAAGTCTTAGAAAACTCACTTCACTCACAGAAAAGTTGACTGAATATTTCTTGAAGACTCCAGGAGGTTTATGTTCATGATACATTAGTCACAACTTTAAAGTAGAAAGTTTCATCATTTTCCTTTGGATGGAACATTTGCAAATGCAGTTTGCAAGTTTCTGACTAAAACACTTCTGATGTATCAAGTTGAATCGGTTCAGGTGTGTCAGGTTGAACCACAACAGGTGTATCTGGCTCAGCAAATGCAGGTGTAGCACTCACTCCTCTATCTGTTACAGGTATCCGTCACCCAGAGGAAGTGTCCCTCATGGTCCGGATGGACAAGGATGACCTCAAGCGAGTAGTTAAGGAGGCTGTCCGGAAAAAGAAACATGGAGAATCTAATGTATCTGGAACACTCAGTGCTAATGGAACTCTACAGTCTTCATCAGGAAGCCTGGATGGGAAACTCAGCCCCTACCCCAGTCGGAGTCCCATCGGACCATCACCCTCGGTACACACATTATTAGGGATCTTAGCTTTATTTATTGCAATCTGTAACAATGTCAGCCCCGCCCTTCGATAAACATACATTATTGGGGATATCCTTATATACTGGACAAAAATAGTCAGGGATATTTGTAAATTCTGAAATTATAAATAATGATGTATTTATTCATTGACACACTGATGAAATATCAGTCATAAAAATACCAATATCCCTAACTTATTTTGTCCAGTGTATATTGCGATATACTATCAGTGTTGGACACTGTCTAGTGGCTAGATCTAACTACCCTTACCCCAGGAAGTGATATTATATGTTATTGCATTTGATGTCGCTCACAATATTTGATCTATATGATTATGGCCTGTAAATACCGGACAATCCAGTGACTGATATTGTTTACAAGTGTCTGCACCATGTAGGTATGGCACATATGGTGACGTAATCACTAACCTGGTTCATCTGTGCCAATGAGGAAGGATTGCTGAAGACCTGTAGTAATGTGGATCCACTAGTTGTTGATATGATACGAGTTAGTGTAAGAACGCTGTAAGATTTGGGGTCTATACTTTTTGTCAGTACTATGATTACTTTGAAAGGCAGTTCTTAGTCTAAAATGTGGACTTGCAGATGATGTTGATGATGGTGGTGCTAAGTTGATGATGGTGATTGTGGGGAGCATCCCAGTGATGATTATGACTCTTTTGTCGATGATGATGATGATGATGTTGATGTTGCAGAATACCCTGATCCGCAGCCCCCACAGTATGTCGTCAGTGTCCCCATACAGCACATTTAACGGCACCATGTCCCCGGGGTCCATGTACAGTCTCTCCTTCGAGGGTATGATGGAGTCGTCACTGGCCAACAGTCCACCAGTCGCGGCTAAGGAGGCCTTCCAGTACTTGTACAGACCAAAGAACTTCACAGAAAAAGCGAGGATTAACTGCGCGTAAGATTCCCTCATTTCTGAAAACTCACCAGTAATGTCAAAAAATAAGAATGTGGCAAAATGGTTTCACTAAATGGTATAACACGTTCTGGTAATATACATTCTGTTTATCAAACCTGAAATATTAAGATTCCTTCCTGATATGGAAAGTAAGCTGTTTGTTATGACCACATGTATTATGAACTGACAGATTAAACAAATTGTATTTTTTCTTGTCATGGTTACATGCCGTATGTTTTAGCTGAAATGGTAGAACAAACTATAGTTAAAACAATATCTTTGACTTCATTAGAGACATAATTTCAATTTAACTCTGACAAACTCATTGATATGAAATAGATTTAAAGAGGAGGTAAATTTTTGAAGAGGAAATTCAAGAAAAGACGATTGCCAACGGCTGATACAAATACACAATCCATGAGGAGGGTGCTTAACATATTCCCAATCATTGTTTAATCTACAGTGAAACGCCTGAACACAGATACTCTTGAGGTTATTACTACTGGTTGAATTGTTTGTGTGCATATTTCACAAACAATCCCTGTTCAATTGTTCTCAATTACTGGAATAATGGTTCCACCTCCCATGCAGAGAATTATCAGTAACTGCCCATCTGGAAGTTGTTCCGTCATTAGACACACAAGCATGTGTGTAAAATGAGCAGGTACCTCGCATGGGTGCACTGGGGCATCCACTCAAACATACGGAATAATGTACTGAGGCTTACAGCCCTGGAACTAACTGAGTCAAGTCAGGTGTTTAATGCCAAATCTGAATGAAGTCATTGTTATTGATATGCATAAGTTTACACATTTTTGGAAAATTGAAATCTTAATAATTGAGAATAAACATGTTCCTCCAGACAAAACACAGAAATGAAATGAAAATGCCATGACATGCAGTAGAAGTTGATTAATCATGTTCGTTTCAAATAGAAATCTGTTAATTGCATTCCATTCCTTGAGAGTGCAGGACAACTGTCTGAAATCCAAATTTCCCTGGTCATTCTATGGAAATACCTGAGACAATGCTGGACAGTATAGATAGTATAGCCCTTGTTTTTCATGAGTAGCAGGGGTTCTCATTATTAGGGTCACATTACACTGTGGCTGAAGTTTGGAAAATCTGTCAAACTGATAAGGCTGTTATCTGTAATTTGAATGCAAATATTGTTGAAAGAATGAAATAAACACTGTTTGAGGAGCTGGCTGACTTGGAATTTAAATCTGTGATAACCAGAACCATGAGGCTGATAACTGATAAGCTTGTTTACAGGAATCAAGGGAGGTAAAAGTCATTAAAACTCATTCAAATATACTCCTGCTTTAGACTAACAACTAGTCTCTGAAGTGAACATATTTTACTTAAAAAGTTCATAGTTAAAAAATAATAATATAATGAAATGGAACCCTGAGACTTTCTTCATTTTCAGAAGCTAAGGGAATCTAGACTTGCCACATTTTCTAGACTTGCATGGGCTTTCTTGGATATGTACGACAGACTACTCCTGATTAGCCCTGTAATAATGCCTTAACCAAGTTTACCGTTTCTTATTGTTGTGTGTTACTATTCTTGATGTTCTGGTTACTCGGTCTGTTTCATTTATTTCAGTGTTCATGGTTAATTTCAGGATGTCATTTAGTAACAGAAAAACATTGAACATATTGGGGTTTGTTTGATTGTTGTTTAGTCGGTGCACTCAGCAGTGGTGCACCTGTTTTCATAGACATGAAAATGATTGAATGTGGACTGTAGAAACCAGTGGATGAATGTTGTGAGCAATGACCGATGATGTGAGGCATGATGAAGTACAACCAAGCATCTCCGATCTCGGCAGCTTGATATTTTAGGTCACTTCCTACAAGTAGGGTGACCTCCTAAGAGAAGGTTGATTGTTTAGGACCTGTTGTCATAGCAATGCAACAAAGGTTCCTTGTTTTGATTGGTTTTTAGCATTCATTGTTTGTTTCTGAATTGTCCAAGTTTTTGAATGCTAGTCATGTTGTTTGTGGCCTTGCAGATGGTTAGACTCTTCCCGGTCACTGATGGAGCAGGGTGTGAGGGAGAACGACTACATCCTGTTGAAGTTCAAGTACTACTCATTCTACGACCTCAGTCCTAAGGTAAGAATATCTCTGAGACCTGTCAGCAGCAGACTCCAGAAAGATACTCTAGGCTCCAGACACACTCCCAGTATACATCACAGACACATATGACAGGCACCAGACCTATGTCAGTCATCAGTCAAAGACTTCAAACTCATATGACAGTCACAGGCACCAGAAATATGTCAGTCATAGACTCCAGAGAGAGATGAAAGTCACAGATTCTCGATACAGACACACTCATGTATAAGCTAAAGTCAGCCTGTAGAAAAAAACTCCAGACACAGATAAAGTTTCCAAAAGACACAGACTCTGGTTACATGCTCCAAACATCACTTGCAGAAATTAAACCAGACGTAAACTTCAGACATGGTGAAACAAAAGCAGGTATTTGAGTCTTGCATAAACATACACAGATCAACGAGACATACTGGCTGCAAGTTTCATTGTGTACATTCATCCTTCGAACATGCGACTTCGTACGCTGATGGCAGACATTGTAGCCTACTAGTTATATGACCCCCTAGATGATAATTTAAGTGCATGGTGTTACATTTAGGATCCAGACCTTTCTAAACTATACCTTGCCCAAAGGTGTGTAAGCTGATGTGTCTGGCAACAATAGGAGGCCCATGAAGAAGACTGTAGGTAGTGTCCTCTGTGTGAAGCTAATGGTGTATGTACACTGCCAGCATTACACCTTGTCACAGTGGCGGTGGCCTTAATGGACCGTAGTGTAGGTGTAATGGGCCATAATACTTACCTGAAACTCATAATACTTTCGTTAAGTAAGGTATGGGGATTTCCAAATTGCATAGAAGGAAATCCATGTGTTCAAAAAACATTTTCTGTGAAACCTGACCTGCACACATGAATACAGGAGTGTAATCTTTGTGATGGTAAACAAGGGTGGGAGGTTATAGCTCAGTTACTTGCTACCTGTGCGGGAGAGCTGTAGGGCTATCTGATACAAAGGGTGCCTTCACTAGAAAATGTTACGTCTACTGTATTATGTAGGTATCGCAGAGGAACATAGCATCTGATCAGTGCAGTATGAGAACAGGAAACTACACATAAAAACTTCCAGTCTGCTCTGATAATGATTCAAGGTTCCAGTTGTTACCCCCTGACATGTAATGCGGGGGGATATAGTCATCAAAAGTGAGGGGTGTGTTTCGTTTCCGGAGCAGAACTCAAAAACCGTTCTATATTTGCTGCAAAACTTGGTAGATATATCTGTCAGAACCTGAAGTGGTGCCTTTTGCTATTTACAGGTTTTTGTGATTTATTATTTTCATGATTTTCATGGAAACATTTCGGACTTAGTCTTAAATGGAGGGATGGGCTGTGTTTCCGGAGCACAACTCAAAAACTTCTAAATATCTTTCTGCAAAACTTGGCAAAAGTGGTGCCTTTTGCTATTTACAGATTTTTGTGATTTATCATTTTTCCCAGTTTCAGTGGAAACGATTCTGACTTAGTCTCAAAATGGAGGGATAGGCTTCGTTTCTGGAGCACAACTGGAAAACCATTTGATATCTTTCATATTCTTGGCAGATATTTGAGACAAATCTTGAAGTGGTGCCTTTCACTGTTTACAGATATGTGGCATTCATATTTTTCATGACTTCCATGGAAATGATTTAAAGTTAATCTAAGAAAACATCAAGTAACTGTCAGATGATTTGTCCTTTCAGTAGGAGGAGTGGGGGAGGGGGATATGTCATCTTCAGATGACTCTTTTTCCATATTATCCATTATCCAAGGTTCCAGTTCTGTATTATCAAAGGATCTAGTTCAGGATTATCCATTATCCAAGGTTCCAGTTCTGTATTATCAAAGGATCAAGTTCAGGATTATCCATTATCCAAGGTTCCAGTTCTGTATTATCAAAGGATCTAGTTCAGGATTATCCATTATCCAAGGTTCCAGTTCTGTATTATCAAAGGATCAAGTTCAGGATTATCCATTATCCAAGGTTCCAGTTCTGTATTATCAAAGGATCAAGTTCAGGATTATCCATTATCCAAGGTTCCAGTTCTGTATTATCAAAGGATCTAGTTCAGGATTATCCATTATCCAAGGTTCCAGTTCTGTATTATCAAAGGATCTAGTTCAGGATTATCCATTATCCAAGGTTCCAGTTCTGTATTATCAAAGGATCAAGTTCAGGATTATCCATTATCCAAGGTTCCAGTTCTGTATTATCAAAGGATCTAGTTCAGGATTATCCATTATCCAAGGTTCCAGTTCTGTATTATCAAAGGATCTAGTTCAGGATTATCCATTATCCAAGGTTCCAGTTCTGTATTATTCAGAGGTCTAGTTCAGCATTATCCATTATCCAAGCATTCAGGCTGTGAGTGTTACCTGATCCCTGACTGCCTGTAGCTTGGATACTTGGGCAGTAGTTTGTTGGCTGATTTTGTTTAAACACTCTCACATTCATCTAGCTAGATTTAGTGTACATGAAATGCAAACTTGTTAAACGCTGAATCTGTTTATAAGCACATCACATTCTTTCCATGACACCTCTAAGGATATTGGATCAGGAAAAACATTAAAAAGTTTCCGTAACATTGAGATAAACTGTATCATCCTGAGTAAGGAATATTGACATTTTTTTTAGACTACCAGATAAGATATACCTAGATTTGAAAGGATGAATCACTTACTTTGCAATCTTGAGGAATCTGAAGTAAGGGACAGAGTCAGAAGTAAGAGTATGGGAAGTCAGGAGTGGATACGAGGGCAGTCAGGAGGGGGGTCCAGGGAGAGTCAGTAGCAGAGTGCTGGGGAAGAAGTCAGAAGTAGCAACCTAAGAGAATCAGAAGTGGGGAACTGGTGGCACCAGAAGTAGTGGACTGGGAAAGTGAGTCAGAAGTGGGATCTTGCATGGGGAAGCAGAAGTTGGGATCCGGGGAGGCAAAAGTGGGATCCCAGAATAGTCACAAGTTTTTTAGGGGTAGGGTTGGGATTTAGAAACAAGGAATTTGGGATGGGGGTTGGCAAGAGTCAAATGGGAAGGTGGGGAGACAAGAGTCAGAAGACCTTCTTTATATGCCAGGGGAAGTCACAACTGGATCACCACTGATTTTTAAGATACAGCAGAAAGGAAGCACTTAAAGAAACATGTATCTCAGAATTTTGAGATAGGCGGTTCACAGCAGTGACAAGAAATGTGTTTATGTGTGTTTTGACATGCTTACCCTGCAGATAGCCTATGAAAGATAGCCAAATGTGATTGTAATCCAACCCTCCTGATGCAGCCAGCAGAGAAACAAGCTGGCGACTAGGTAGGGTCTTGTTTCAGGAGGGAGGGGGGTAGGGGAGGTGGAGATATGAAGAATGTTAGTGGGATAGGGAGGAGGAGGATTGGGGGGGGAGGGGGGGGAAGAAGAAAGAGAGAGGTTGGAAAGGGTTTTTGCATGATTAGCTGGTTTGTTAATGTTACTCCAGGTTTGCACGACAAGATTGAAATTTGAAAATGTGCTGTAGCTTTTTACTGTCTTCGCATCAGTTTTAGTTATCAGCTAATCATCTGAATACTTTATGTAAAAAGGTTTTGTTGGATTATGGAATGTAGACTATAAACATTACTTTGAACAGTATATATGTTGTTTTACTTTTGCCTCAGTCTCCATCTCTTACATGTAAGGCTTGATTGTACATGTTTTGAAGATCAATCAAAGTCTTCAATACAATCACAAAGAAACCTACAAAACAAATTCGGAGGTGTTGTTGATTTTGTGAAAATAAAGTGTTGGTCCATGGGGAGGGGTATAACCTCTGATCTCCTTTCCAGTTTGGTCTTTGGTCAAATTGCCAAACTGAGATGGCTGTCGGTGGCAAGTAGTGAGGGTTGTAATGGTAATTTGGGATCCTTTCTGTCATCTGCTGTTGAAGATGCAGCAATGAAAGAGCCAGATGGAATGGAGATGTTCTTCACCATTATAACAGGAATCTGGGACCATGCATAGCGAAAAAAAGAAAGAAATGAGAATTTTTTTTCCTTCTCATGGCCTCTATATGTTTTTCAAATCTATCATATCTGGCAAACACTCAATTTTCTGATCGTCAACGTGGATGCACCGGATGCTGGAATATTGATAAAAGCAGTGTAAAACTATTCTCACTCACCCTCAGCTATTTTAGTCTTAGAGTGACTGTTTCTTTTCTAAGTTACTCACATGATCGAATTTATGTGGTGCTTTTTAAACGTAAGTAGCAATTTTAACATTAAACGTAAGTAGCAATTTTAACATTAAGTTAGAATTCAGAGAACGAAAATGGTTAAATATATGCATGACTGAAAGTATGAAATGAACTGCTGTAACTCCTCAAAAGGGACGAGGGCTGTTCTATTGGAATAAGAATTTTTTATGGTTAATTGAAGTTGGATGTTGTATCGAGTATTTATAACCCACAGATTTTAACTGTTTGTCTTCATTTTATGATAGACACTGTCTTTTTTCTAAAAGAAACCTTTTACTGTAACCATTTAAGGAAATACTAAATATCAAGCGTGTATAATGGGCCATCTGTATGCTTCATTTGTGTAGTGTTGTTTGAACATAATCCGCTTCCCCTACACTCCCACACCATAGTGTCAAGAGCCTCAGCAATGAGAAACACATAGTTGATGAAGTGCACTTAGTGGGAGGTCATTTCCTAGACCTGTGAAAGCTTGATCCGCACTTGGTATCTTTCTTAGCCAGCTCATTAAAATCTGATTAGGCCATGAATACAATTTATCCTGATTGGAAAGACAGTGAAGCCAGCTTTAATGAGTCAGTGGCCACAAGTTTCAGATAAAACTGCGCATGTAGAGTGGACACACATCTCTTATAGACATTGTACAGTTATACTGGACGCAGGTCTGTGAGAAAACGGCTTCATTGAAATGTATTAGTCCAGGACAAATGTGACTTAGGTGTTAATCGATGATATACAGAGAAACTTCTCAATTATTTGTGTAGAATGGATTCAACAGCTCCCTCTCTCCATCCCTCCCTCCCCTTCTCCCTTCCTCACTCACTCACTCGCTGCAGTGACATTTGCCAGCAGTTCAGAGGTCACCTTTCATACACAGCCTGTTTAGTGTGACATTGATCTCTCTGAAATAGGACCCATTTGTGTTGACATTTCAAATTACTGTCATCATAAATGCTGGCCAATCTGTCATATTTAGTATATAACACGCACATATTAAGTGTACCGTTTGCTGCATGGAGGAGGCCATTAGAAGTTGAGTATGGTACTTAAACACTGAGGTAATATGAGAGAACTAGCTGGAAACAACAATGAGTTATAAGAGTGGAATATTGGTATGATGAACTCTGGATATACTTTGTTGTCTTGGTGTCAGTTGGACACACTCAATACTTGTAAAGGTGATAAAGACTGCAATACTTTGACAGGAACTAATGTATGCTTGCCTCACTACACTTTGTCAGGATTTAATATGCTAGTCATTAAGGTAAAGATATGAAACCTGATACTGGATACAACCACACTCCTGCTCTACAACATCCCTAGAAAGGGTCCAGACATGCACTTTGATGTGTTCTTTAATAGATAAGGTCTAAAAAGTTTATGTAAAAACATCACTTTTGCCACATTTTATTGTCTTTGTCGAAAACAGTCTTCGATATTTAATGTCACTGTTGCTAAGGGCATGTATTCTCCACTTGCTAAGTAAATATTAACCTGATCACGCTTTATAGGTATAAAGCGTATGTTATTAGACCTGTTTTGGTAGGTTCACATAGAAGTGTAGTTAATACTGTTTGTGAGTGAGTTAGGAACCACTCTCTCTATTTTTGGTACCTGCTGTTGTCTGGTTCTTCATAATAATGTTATCTGTGTCACCCTGTCAAACAGTTGTGCTTTTGTTTCAGTACGATGCAATCCGTATCAACCAAGTGTATGAGCAGGCCAAATGGGCACTGATGGCCGAGGAGATTGAGTGTACAGAGGAAGAAATGATGATGTTTGCTGCTTTACAGGTAATCCATCTGATTTCTTCATCAACATCCTTCTGTCATGCTTGAAGCGAGGGCATGAGTACAGATAATGCTTGACATGTTTGCGAAATATGAAAGGTAAGACTAAAGCAACACTGAGCCTATGTGTTTGAAATTGTAGAGAACAGATACAATCAAGTGAAAAATTAAAGACAAAGATGTTACCTGTGCTCTCCTGTGTCCATAGTTTCAGATTCAGCGACAGTCAGGTCTGCCTCAGCCGGACATCGAGACGATGAACAATGAGGAGGATGACATTGATGCTGCTCTCAAAGATCTCCAGGAATCTCTGGAGGGGACTTCCGTTTCCAACGCCGGTGATATCACACATATACCAGAACTTGGAGACTATGTCAAGTTCCTAAAGTGAGTACAAACTATGAAGTAATAGCACAGTGAGGAATATTTTTATTTGTCCATTGACAACTCACCTTTTATCACCAAAAACATCACAAAGAGGGGTGCTCAATATACAAGCAATAATTTATTCATATGTTTTCCCCAGTGCATAGTATAGTGACACTGAGCATACCATGCACAATCTGAATTTTAACACAAAAGTAAAGAACATATTTATACTGTCTTAATTCAGCATTTTTTGATGTATAACATTGTCAGCGATAATTATTAGAGTTTTACATTACTTTCTGGTGCATCTACTGCAGGAACAAAGAGAAATATTTTTTCAGATCAGTGCAAATATACATAATATTTCAATGTCAGAAAATTATTTCAGTGAAGCCACTGATCACTGGAATTCAACCAGTGCTGTCCAAGACCATTGAAAATGTTAACTCACTAATTATTTTGCTTCCAGGCCGAAGAGAATAACACTAAAAAGTTACAAGCGATACTGGGCGACATTCAAAGACACACATGTTGTGTTCTACCGTAGCCGAGAAGAAAGCAACGGCCCTCCAGTCATGAGGATAAATGTCAGAGGTGAGCAGTGTCTGCAAACATTCAATGTGCGTTACCTGCGGCAGCCATGTTATGTCAGGATGTGATGTTTATGGAACAAAATGACCACGCCTACTTCATCGACACATTTTTTACGTCAGATCAAGCTGGATAATATTAGCCTGAAGATGTGGGTTAAATGATTACTTACATCAAAGAGCCCACAATTCTGTCTTTGGACTGGCCCATCTGTGTGGTAGGCGTGAGAGACTGTTTATCTGGAGGAACTCGGTAGGGAAATAGTGTTAGTAATATGTTGTCTCCTGAGGCAGAGAGATATGTAAATGTCAGCCATGGAGGAGGAAAGTGGTGGTTGGATAAAGAGAAACAGCTGGAGATGGTGTCATGGAAACATGTATGGAAGCAGATGGATATTGTATGTGGAGACTGTAAAAGCATGAAGTGGGGACTTTTACTGGATAGCTGAAAACAAGTGCACAAGTGATACATGCTTTTGATTCAGTCATAGATTCAACTTGAAACTAACAAGAAAGAGTTGAACCATATTAGACAGACGAAAATAGGAAATGCTTTGTGGAATGACTGGTAAAGGAAATGTTTAAGAGCACTTTTGAAAATATGATCCTATAAACAGATGTTGTCATAGAAAAGGACTTATATGTCCTTTAAGTATGTGATTCATTAAGTATAGAATAAGATTGCTTGGATGAAGTATCAGTCTGGTTTAGAATATATGTTTGCAAATTTTCCTATACTTTTCTTATGCTAATACCAGTAATTGCATATTGAGTCATTGTCAAGTCATGACATGAACTTCCAGTTTCTTTAAAACAGCTCCCTGAAAGTATTCATTGATTTACAACCATAAGGGTAAAGCATCAGGAAGCATGTGGCAGACACATGTATGCCGTCATTGCCACACACCCAGGCAGACTGGCACTGAACACACAAACATACTTGAACAGCTGATACAGACACATCGCTACACTGTGGGATTAACACTACATCATGGACAAGGGGAGGTAACTCTGATTTCATTGTGTTTGATTTGTGGCAGATTTAGCTGCTATAGACAGTTTGGCTCAAAAGCGGACTGATGAATTGCAGTCTAGCTTGAAAACTAATACACATAACATACTCAATGAAACGGTGATCATAGTCAGAACATCATACCAACTCTGTGAGGTTTTTGCAGAATATTTTTCCTCAAAATAAAAAAGTTGTTTAACAATCTATCATTAAAATATTGACATTAGGACGAAAATTCTGCAAAAACGTCATAGTTATGTTATGCTTAATAGTGTTTGAGTGACACTGCAATTCATTGGTTCGCTTTTGAGCCAAACAGATTATAGGTGTTGGTTCAAATTGACATTGATTTGAATTGTTTCAGGGTGTGAATGTAACCCTGATGTCAACCTTACCTCGAAGAAATATGGCATCAAGTTGTTTGTGCCAGAACATGATGGAATGCAGGAAGTATGCCTCAGGTTTGAGTTGGTGAGTTGAATCTGCAGTTATCATTGTTTTTGGTTCTCATGAAAACTTACTGGGAGTCTCTTACAGGAAAATTTATAATCACTGCAAACCATCACTGTATGAAAATATGCAAAGTTGGTTTTGTTTAACAGATTATGAATTGATTTGTGAAACATGTTTAATTGTGATCTTTGCAAAAATGATGAAAGAGGATAGCTACTACAAGAGTATGGATGGATAGTGATGAATTTAAGAAAAGTACCTTTTACTCTGTGCAGTCAGAAAATTCCTCTTCATATGTATATTATGCATGTCATGTGAACAATGATGGCCTTTGGAAAGCTGTGAGCCATACTGGAGGGGAATTCATCATTTGGTCATGTGACTGTCCACAGGAGGAGCAGTACTGTCGGTGGATGGCGGCCTGCAAGTTGGCATCGAAGGGCAAGACGATGATGGACAGCTCATACGAGAGTGAGGTCCAGGCCCTGCAGACCTTTCTCAGCATGCAGCATCCTGCCACGGTCCCCACCATCTCCGCCAATGAGATCAACATCCAGGCGGAAGACTTTGTAGCACCACGATTCTACAAGAAAATCAAATCAAAATCGGTGGGTGTCTGATAGCATTCTTCATTGTTTCTTGGAGGCATGGTGTTTTCAGAGAGTTTGAATGTTGAGTATCCCTTTTGCCCTTTGGTAGACAGGTTTTGATTGCTTTGGGTGCTCTGTCATTGTGAGTATTTCCATGAAGATCACTTTCTGATTAGAACAATTTTAGAAGATTTTAGGTATTGATGCTGCTGTAGGAGATGCTTTAGTTGAAGATGGTGATGATGTAGATAGTGATGTTGATGCTTGCAAGGGAGATGTTGATGAAACATAAGGATATGTGTAGTTGGAGATATTATGAGGATATCTTTACATTGCTATGGTAGATGTTGATCCTCTTTGTCTGGATGTAGATGTGGATTCTGTAGTAGATGTTGATCCTGTAGTAGAAGTTGATGCTATGGTAGATGATGATCCTCTTTGTCTGGATGTAGATGTGGACTCTGTAGTAGATGTTGATGTTGTAGTGGATGTCGATGCTCTTTGTCTGGATGTAGTTGTTGATTCTCTAGTAGATGTTGATGCTTTAGTGGATGTTGGATGCTGTAGCAGATGTTACTAGTACAGTGTATTCCATGTTTTGCAGCTGGTACAGAGGATTATGGAGGCACACACCAATGTCCAAGGCATGACTCTGATCGAGGCCAAGCTGGCGTACATCCGCGCATGGCAGGCACTGCCAGAGTATGGTATCACCTACTTCCTTATCAAGATGTCAAGCAGCAAGAAGGAGGTCAGTATCCCTCCATAAAAAGGACACTTTGTCTCAAACTTCAGAATGGTTCAAAATGTCTTGCAATTTAAATAAACTGGTTTTAAAAACCTATTAGACCAGAAGACCTGACACATTGAATTATTAGATGTATTTTGTACTCGTTAAAAGGGTAATATTTTTAGTTGGATTAAGTCACCAGAACCAACATTTTCTGTTTCTTTTTTAAGTGAGTGAGTATGGTTTTATTGAAATTGGCAAAAAAACCAAATTATTGTTCCTGATACAAGAAACACATTTGAGAAGTGATTTCATGAAACCTTGATCTCAGGATCTGCTTTGTTTCAGGAGTTGATTGGAGTTGCTTCCAACAGGATAATCCGGATGGATCCCAACACAGGGGACTCCATTAAGACATGGCGCTACAACACTCTCCAGTCATGGCACGTCAACTGGGAAAATGAAAACGTCATTCTCAACTTTGAAGAAGAGCGAGTAACATTCTCGTCAATAGGAACTCCATGCAAAGTTATCCACGAGTTCATTGGAGGCTACATATTCCTGTCTATGAGATCGCAGGACAAGAACCAAACATTGAATCAGGAACTATTCCACAAGTTGACAGGTGGCTGGTCTTGAGGCCGTCACAGCCAGTCAGAACTATCCATTCAATAACAGTGCCTCTTTATGGAAGTGGTTGCCATGACAACAGAAATCTGCCTGTTGCCATAGCAACAAGTCCATGTCGGCATGGCAACCGCTCCAGGTTCACTGCTGTCAGTCATAGTTGTTTTGTTTGTTGCTAGGCTGGTCCCAAGCAAGCTTTGGGCCGTGTCTTAGATTATAAGATTATTATCTGTTAAGTGTATCATAGCTAAATAATATGACTCTGTCCTGTGCCACATTTAAACTTGAATTGTTAATAGCGACAGCCATAATGCTTCATGCCATAGTGGTGGTATGATGATGACTTTTATCAATAAAACTGTTTTCCACATTGTGACCTTTCTCCACAAGTAGAAAGGGAATCTGGATTTATTTGACTGAGGTGGAATGGCCCCAGGTTTTGAACACTTAGTAGGACGTGGACAGCTTTTCAACATAGTGCTTGATGATGATGGAACCTAGTTCTGCTGAAGACACACTGTAGTGCTCGTTCTGTAGAACACATCGGACTGAGAACTTGTGACATTCGATGGAATTACCATTTCTAATATGCATAGGTAGTTTTGAGAAGCTGAGGAATGACTTGAAGTGTGTGTTGAGGGCATCTCACTGCCTGGCATGGACATCTATGATGGTCTGGGTCTTGAGGAATCGTCAGAGGTTCATGGGGACTCTTAGGAACTCGCTGTGTGACCAGGATGAAATTGATGAACAAAGGCCTAATTTAGCCCATGTTTAGGCACACTGTATTTTTCAGTTTCCAGATTTTAATAACTGGAACACACACAATAAAACCCAGACACAAAGGGGTAATATGAAAATACTTGAAATACAACAAATCATTGGTGGCTTAAAATAAAAATTGAAATATTTTGTTTTTTACCAACCCAACCTTGGGCTCTTTTGGCCTTCAGATTGTTATGGCATCTTGTTAGGGACGTGATACAGTGTTCTGTTTCATGTGGTTATACAGTCACAGATGCAGGGGAGAGCATCCAGGGAATAAAGACAGCCTCTTGAAGACACAGCCTTTATCTATCACATTACAAAGGGTGATTGTTGGATATATATGTAGGCCAGTGACTCATATGTAACAGGAAACCAGTATCATCTAAAATACCGCTTCCCAATAACCATCTATCACAATTCTCTCTTTTGGCTGTTGTTTTATTTCAGTGTTTGTCAGAGTAATTGTTAATGACATATACTACCAGCATATTCCTGTGATGGAAACTATTGATATGGCATGTTCTATAATAAACTGACACTATTCGACGTATATACTTCCTCAATATTAAGACTGGAACAGTATGTAAAAGCGTTATGTACATAAAGTGCTTAAAAATATATTTTATTGTGGAAATCGGACGTTGAAGTACATCGCAAAATATACTTGGTTTGAAGATGCCAAGATGTTGTTAATGATAAATATTGATAATTGATATGTCTATCAAGGTATTTATTAGTGGTTTGATTTATTAACCAATATGTATTAGTTGTCATGACAACCCCATGTGTTGAGGAATTCATCAGTCACTATGAGGGGTGCAATTACATTGGTGCTGAGTGATGATGTTGATGATGATGATTATGTCGCTGGTAATGTGATTATTATACATGCTGTCATAACCGGTTTGTACAGTCAGTTGAAAGAAATATTTGTAGTAAATATTCATTTGTTGGTTATCCAAATTCTAAGAGTAATTAAATTTCATCTAATGTATTCTTAATTGTGTGAGAAATACTGTAATTTTCAATTATTGAAAGATAGTAATGGGATGGCGCCATCATTAAGTGTGGATTACACCACTGTGTTGAAGTTGATAAATACTCAAATGATGAAATAAAAATAGAATAAGTCTCATTTTCGCATAATAATGGGCTGAACATCTTTTTATCGTCCAATCAGGTTAACAAACTCACAGCATGACTGCTTGTATTGTATAAAACCAAATCATCTGACATTTGCTGTATTTCCTTCGATCTCTTAACGAAGTTCCAATGAAACATACCTCATGATATTAGCTATGGGCTATTCTAGACAAATTACAATAATGTGGATGGTAGCGATCACTAGGGCTGTACTTTAGCCTGTACCTACCTATATCATACACCACCTTTATACTATAATAAATATATCAACGCAATAAACATTGATCATTGTATATGATTCATTATCACGTGGTTATGCCAATGTTTTCCTGCAGTGTTACAGCCTAAAATATGCTGATTCGGCAATCTGTCACTGTCACAACACCATATGGCTTCTGTTTCTATAACAGGACCTTTTGTAAATATTTATTAATATTTGCAACATAATATGAATTGCCTGTGACAATTATGCAGATTACTACCCTACACCGACGTTAACAGACCTATAACCCGTGCCATTTCTTTTTGCTTTCGTCATCTATGAGGATTGCAGTTTTTAGCCTATGTTTTATTCATCATACCTATCTGCATTTAAGTGCCTTTTGTCTTTGTTGGGATATGCATACTTCTGTTATAATTTCAAACTTTATTCCATCTACCTGTGTTCTGGAGAAAGTGGTGAAATGTTATCCCTAGGTCATGCTGACCTATTAAGATCACAATGACAACAAAAATGTAGAGGTCATGTAAGAAATAGGTGAAACATAAGTTATTCTACTCCTCTTTGTTCTTAGTCAACTTGCAATGGGACATTTTCTAGAATTTGCAATAAATATCAAATGATCAATTTTTGGACAAATATTTATAGAACAGACATTCATGTATTGATAATAAACAATGGGAAATAGCCTGAAGCAAGTTATTGAACTGAAAGAGTTACTGAAAACTCTCACAAATCACCTTTCTAGTTGGTCCTCTGATATGTCAGTAACAGATTACCACACAGACAAATGTTTGCCATGACCTTTGTGTTATTTATTTGCACCCTCCCTGTCTGTGTCCATGTTGCATTTGAAGTGCTGATGGAGATGACCCTGTCATTGTCTCTACCTTGATCTGTCTGCCCATCTGTCTGCAGGGGAACATCTACAGAGGATCATGTATATTGTCTTCCTATTAAACAAAAGTCAAAAGCTGCCTTGGCTTCATGTTGTGTTTGCCTGCCTGTTCTGTTATGAAATACCCTAGATGACTTAATTCCCATTTCTTGCACTAGAAAAATGATGGCATGTAATTTGTGGCACCATTTGACTATGGTTGTGCCAGATACAAAATGCAATATAGAAAGATGAAGACAAGTGAACTTTTAACTTTGTAATGTTCCTAAACTGTTGATCAAAGATAACACCTTTTTTCTTAATGATGGTCTGTTCTATCAATTGGATAGAAGCATGCACATTTACATCCTTTCCTCAGTTACCAAAGTGTGCGACATTCCACTGATGGGAAACCATGTTATGTCATAAAACAAGGTTACAATGAAGCCATGTTATAGTTCGAGGAACACTGTCTTGTAAAATTGCATAATAGTGCATAATAGATTGTGTACACGTGATTCAAAGTGTCACAAATATTGGCTGAATCACATGTGACGGCATACACACAGACCTGAAGTATGTGAAACAAAGGTAAAGACACAGCACCTTATCCTTTCTCAAGGAAACTCCAGATACTTTAAGATACATTGTTATTGCTTTTCGTTTTGAAGACTTCACTGCTAGTTGCTGATGTCATCTCTAGTGATCATGACCTCTTTACCATCACATACTTGATCGATATCGGGATGATGTCATGACACTGGGGACTCATGAATACCACTGTGTGTGTAGCCAACTTAATCTGTTGTGACAAGATTTATCCACGACACATTCAGCAGTGTCATCCTCAGCAACACTTGCTTTAAGTCTGTAATGCTCCACATAAGTGACAAGCTTTCATCTAGTTACTATAGCGATACCTGATTACATTAATTTGTGCATTTTGGTTGGAGACAGAGATGGCTCATTTTACAACTACCCCAGCATGCAAGAGGGTGTTTGTTAAAGATGTGTGGATTTTCTGTATGATGTATCCAACATATGTAGAAGATGTAGTAGTTCCCCAAATCTTTCAAGTACACACATGTCTAGTTTACTAAATAATGCCTTGAATTTGATAATGTGGCTGTAGTTTGACTCAGGGCAGGATAGAGTGTACATCAGACATCCTTAGTGCTACTTCGAAAAGTGTTAAACAGTGCATTTGGTATAAGAAATGGTGTCAAGAGCCAACATAGCCAACCTGTGCAGGGCATGGTGTGGGGAAGGGATTCAACTCTGTATTACAAAGTCCACCCTTCCATTAAGGAATTGACAGGCTGATTCAAGATCAGAGAAAATTCAGAAGATTTCATAAGCAGATTTATTTGCAAAAATAGTAAGATGCCATTCAGATCTGAAAACATCACCTTTGTTGACTTGTGGAATTCACACAATATTTATACACTCATTGCCATAAAGAAGCTGACTAACCATAGAACTTGGCTTTCCTGCATCTTTACAGCTCCTAAAAAGCCTCTCAGAATATTGCTGTTTGAAACATACCCAGGCTGACCAACCAATTTAACTTCAATTAATTCTGTGCAAAGTATTTCCTGTCACAGGTGAATATGCAAGTGGTAAAACAACATATGCGTCATAATAACTAAATACACTTTCAATAAGAGCATTTAATAGGTGTACATGCATCGGTGAACATACAAACAGTACATTCACTGGTATCCTATTGAACATATAACATACATTCAGTGAAAATATGAATAATACATCTCACCTGGGTATCTCATCTATGTATAGTTGGTGCGAAATCTGACTAGTGATGAATCTGCTCAGGTCAGTGATCTCAGGCCAGCTAATACATTTATTTGTATTATTTGTCAGCAACTTTCTTCTCATTTCGTAGACTCTGACTAATGATAATAAAATATATCCACCCTAATTATTATTGCAGTATCAAATTAGATTTTACCTGATCACCACCCAAGTTTGGTGTATACATTTATAATTTAGCCATGGATGTGGTTGTCAACCACAACCAGTGCAGTGGTGACAGAAATGAAATGTCAGTACAAAAACAAGGACTCATGATCACCAAATCAAAGAAAGTTCCTTTCCTTCTGTTATAAAACAAACAATATGCACCAAAGTTAAAAGACAATTCCAACAAAATATGGCAGTGGGAGACAAAATGACCTTGACATTGCGTAACCTTGCAGAGCATGCAAATGACACAGACCAGTAAATATTTTTATGTCAAAACTATTTTGTATGTTTCAGATCAATTACTGTCCATCTTTTACTCCCACACAATACCTGAAGATCAGATGACATCTTTGACAAGGGAAATTCCAGGTCAACCTTCGAATGAGACAATCATTGAGGTTTCTTAATTCTTGGTATGAGTGAAGAAACCAGAGCAACAGGTATACACAATGTACTTCTGTATCTCAAACATGATGATCATCAGACAGTTCTGAATGGAAATAATATAGGCCAGGCAAGTTTAATGTGAACATTTGATACATAACTTTTCAGAGTGCAAGTGGATGTACATTGAAAGGGAGAACCATAAAAGGAATATTACAAAATATTAACGGTGGTCAAGAAATGAAGACATTTCGTTTTCTGAACAACCTACACTCCCTTCATACATAGTGGACAGTCAAAGCTTCTTCAACTGACCTCTGGAAGGTTGTCATATCATCATTCTGAGAGATATTGTAATGGAATCAAACAGTGACAAGAAGTATCGCCAAATATTCTTTCACAAAACTGAAGTGTATCTCAATTGTTTTATTCCAAAACATGTATTACCCTTCAAAAATATTTTCCAGACAGGGATAGATATCAGTCTACAAAAGACATTGTGCACAGAGTAAAACCCCCACTAACACATGCCCTGGCATCAAAATGTTATATACAAACTGCCGCTTTGTCCTCCAAATCTACAATTAGCTGTCTTCAAGGATTGATGGGACAGTGCTGAAATCACAACCTCTTGTAGGACAGGAAACTTGTAAGTTATTCCCTTGAGTATAACACAAAATATTCCTAAAGCACTACATTCCAGGAGCAGTATGTAAATTGTCTGTTTACTTAAGGTAGCAGGTACCATCTACTGAAATGTCTTCTCAATGATGGCTGCTGATTCCTGTCTGTGAATCTCTCCGATGCCGGTTGCTGGCACGCCAAGGTTGCATCTGCCAGCGTACTTCAACTACAAGACAGAAATGGAAGTATGTGAGATACAGCAGAATCTATATCTGTGACTTTCCTGCCTGTTCTTGTTAACCAAGGAACCAACAACAACATAATCCACAAGATATCTGACACTCATCTTCTGAGCAGACTATACAGCTCAACATAGCAACGTGTAAACAGTCATGAATTCTGTACCACATCTTTGAGTGTATACAGCTATAAACATTATATTATGTCTACAGGTATAGATTTACTAATACTGCACATTGCTTATCTGTACGTTTATATCACCATTCAAAGACACACTGAAGTAAAGTGCTATAACAAAAATTAAAATGTCACAGCTTTGATTATTTACATAAAAAAACATTTTGATACTAAACCACTGATATCATTCAGAATAATACTGCAATATAAAAGTCATCCTTGTCCAGTGCCAGGTCAGATCTCCGGCTGAGTAGTATACTTGTGTTAACTGCTGTTTCTGTAGTGATCTTAAGACAAAGCTAATGTTGTTACCTGGACTCCGACAATATTCTGGAAACGAGGAGCTACGAAGGTCCAAGGGCCCATGTTACGGTGTTCTTCCTGACTCCACACAAACTCTGCAGAACACAGACAGGTGATTGCACTTTGTGACATCTACAGTTCCTGATATAGAAGTCTACCCCTTTACTGTCTCTCAGCCTGTACAGTCGACCCTAAACATGAGTGAGTGAGTGGGTTTGGTTTGAAGCTGTTTTTAGTAATATCCCAGCAACATCACAGCGGACCTTTCATGTTAGTGCAAGATAACACTGTAGTGTGGGCATATTCTTTTCACCAGGTTGAGGAAGTGAGTGTGTGTGTGTGATTGGAATTTAATGACACTGTGAACTGTATTACAGTTACATCATGGTAGTCCAGTACAAACCTGTTGCTTTTGAGTATTTCTTTATTTCAGTCCTGAGTTCTTCAGCTGGGAATGGACACAGACTCTGAAGAGATTACAGCAAACACATACTTATATAAAGGATATTTACTGGTGGGGCACTTACTAATACCAAACTTGACATGTGAGATTTACTGTCAGTAGTAAACAAAGAGTAAACAAGCTTAGTAAGCTAAGATTAATTTATGATACACATTAATCCTATACACAACCCTTCAAAATTGCTCTTTTCTGCACGAAGATCTGTAATATACACAAAAACATGCCACTCAATAAGACTTTGCTTAGAGGTGATGACTCTTGAACTATAGCGGTAAATGGATCCAGGGTATTTACAAAGACAGACTAGAGATATATTTCCCTGGACAACAGAGGATGCTAAGAAGTCCATGTAGGTTTACTAAACACAACCCACCTCTAGTCTTACTACAGCGACATTATTCAGTCCTCTCATCTCTCGCTCCTTGACCAATGTGTAGTAGTGCTTTCCTGAGACAAATATGACCTTCTTCACCGAGTCAGCCTTCACCTTGGTGTCACCAAGAACAGGCAGGAAACTGGTCCCTGGTGCCATGTCAGAAAGAGATGAAGTTGCTGCTGGGAGTCGAAGGAGAACTTTTGGTGCCACAATGACTAGAGGTTTGCGGAAATTACGGACCATCTGAACATAAATGGAACACAGGCATTACCTGAGCATGAGTCAACACCAAACCTATAACAAATCAATCCCAGTTAGGGGAGGCGAAAAACAGTGACATTAATGGAAACAATAAGAAGACTTAGAGTCGTTTGGAATTTAATATTCTGATATCATCAGAGTAGACTTTTCACTCACTAATCTCATGAAGTGAGTTCTATTGTCCCATTAGGACATCACTGTTGGTGAGCCATCTGCATCTGAATGGAGAATGCATGGTACGACAATCAGGTGTCAACTTCTTAATTTGTTCCCACTCCAGAAACTAATATCAGAAACTAATATAGCATATCATAAAGAAGACAAAGATGAAAAGTCAGTAGTACACCCTTTAGGGTGTAGGTTCCACAAAAAACATGTCTTGGAATTCATTGTTTTCCATTCTGAACTGCCTGCATGTATACTGCTTCTGTGGCTTTCTTGTCAGCATTGAAAGGATGCCCCGATGGTGACTGTCGGATTAAGTTCCACAGTCTTCACACTGTGAAGTACTGTGGTCGAGTTGATCGGCCACCTGTGACACTGTGCTACTGCTAGACTCACCTGTCTGCGGAGGAGGTGGAAGTACTGAGCAGGTGTAGTAGGGTTGGTCACCTGGAAGTTGACATGGTCACCATCAATGCCATCCTCCTGGCTGCTGCACATCTGTCAACCACACAACAAGTGTTGATGATGAGATACCACTCTAGTTGAGCGATCATTATCTTGGTCTCAGTTACATCTTCAGAATGCAGCTGCCTGGCACCACAACTCGACTACTTAACATGTGGATGACACAGGCTCTGACAATATATCATGGGCAGATACATGGTTCTGACAAGTACAATACTGTAATAGTGAATACATTGGTACTGAACTGTTAAACTGATAACCATCATACCCTGGCATACAAAGGTCCACAACTCCCCAAACAACTTTCTCCATTGAAAATTGTGTGATGCCACTCACCTGTAGAAACCTCTCAACGCGGCAGGAGGAGTGTTCAGGGCCGGCGCCGTCCATGCCGTGAGGCAGCAACATCACAAGACCACTCTGCAGTAACCACTTGTCTGTGGAACACATCAACAACCTGAGAGTTTCTGTCTGAATGGATGGATGGATGGAGGAGAGAGAGTGCAGGAAGGTTGCAGAGAAGGCTTATGAGGACAATTACTGGATGGATGGTTTGAAGGATGTTATACTGAAGGAGGGAGCATCAAGGGATAGATGGGTGGAGGGAATAAAAGATGGAGGAAGGGATACAGTCATGTTGAAGAAATAAAGATCAAGTTGATCAGATGGAGGACAGAGGGACTGGATAGAAGGATAAACTGATTGAGGACATAATGATAGTGGAAGATTGGTCACATAGACAGAAAGGTTAGGCTGACAGGTGGTGAATATAGTTTGGTGGATAGGTTGACAGGTGGTGGATAGTTTGGTGGATAGGCTGACAGGTTGATAAACAGACAGGTGGATAGTTTGGTGGATAGGCTGACAGGTTGATAAACAGACAGGTGGATAGTTTGGTGGATAGGATGACAGGTTGATAAACAGACAGGTGGATAGTTTGGTGGATAGGATGACAGGTTGATAAACAGACAGGTGGATAGTTTGGTGGATAGGATGACAGGTTGATAAACAGACTGGTGGATAGTTTGGTGGATAGGCTGACAGTTTGATAAACAGACAGGTGGATAGTTTGGTGGATAGGCTGACAGGTTGATAAACAGACAGGTGGATAGTTTGATAGATAGACTGATAGGTTGATAAACGGGCAGGTGGATAGTTTGGTGGATAGGTTGACAGGTTGATAAACAGGCAGGTGGATAGTTTGGTGGATAGGCTGACAGGTTGATAAACAGATAGGTGGATAGTTTAGTGGATAGGCTGACAGTTTGATAAACAGACAGGTGGATAGTTTGGTGGATAGGATGACAGGCTGATAAACAGACAGGTGGATAGTTTGGTGGACAGGCTGAGAGGTTGCTAAACAGATAGGTGGATAGACAGATGGATAGTTTAGTGGATAGGCTGGCAGGGTGATAAACAGAGGTGGATAGACAGGTGGATAGTTTGGTGGATAGGCTGACAGGTTGATAAACGGGTTGGTGGATAGGATGACAGGTTGATAAACAGACAGGTGGATAGTTTGGTGGATAGGCTGACAGGTTGATAAACAGACAGGTGGATAGTTTGGTGGATAGGCTGACAGGTTGATAAACAGACATGTGGATAGTTTAGTGGATGGGCTGACAGGTTGATAAACGGGCTGGTGGATAGTTTAGTGGATAGGCTGACAGGTTGATAAACAGACAGGTGGATAGTTTAGTAGATTGGCTGACAGGTTGATAAACAGACAGGTGGATAGGCTGACAGGTTGATAAACAGACAGGTGGATAGTTTGGTGGATAGGCTGACAGGTTGATAAAAAGACAGGTGGATAGTTTGGTGGATAGGATGACAGGTTGATAAACAGACTGGTGGATAGTTTGGTGGATAGGCTGACAGGTTGATAAACCGATAGGTGGATAGGCTGATAGGTTGATAAACAGACAGGTGGATAGTTTGGTGGATAGGCTGACAGGTTGATAAACAGACAGGTGGATAGTTTAGTGGATAGACTGACAGTTTGATAAACAGACAGGTGGATAGTTTGGTGGATAGGTTGATAAACAGACAGGTGGATAGTTTGGTGGATAGGATGACAGGTTGATAAACAGACAGGTGGATAGTTTAGTGGATAGGCTGACAGGTTGATAAACAGACAGGTGGATAGTTTGGTGGATAGGCTGATAGGTTGATAAACAGGCAGGTGGATAGTTTGGTGGATAGGATGACAGGTTGTTAAACAGACAGGTGGATAGTTTGGTGGATAGGATGACAGGTTGATAAATAGACAGGTGGATAGTTTGGTGGATAGGATGACAGATTGATAAACAGACATGTGGATAGTTTAGTGGATGGGCTGACAGGTTGATAAACGGGCTGGTGGATAGTTTGGTGGATAGGCTGACAGGTTGATAAATAGACAGGTGGATAGTTTGGTGGATAGGATGACAGATTGATAAACAGACATGTGGATAGTTTAGTGGATGGGCTGACAGGTTGATAAACGGGCTGGTGGATAGTTTGGTGGATAGGCTGACAGGTTGATAAACAGACAGGTGGATAGTTTAGTGGATAGGCTGACAGGTTGATAAACAGACAGGTGGATAGTTTAGTAGATAGGCTGACAGGTTGATAAACAGACAGGTGGATAGTTTGGTGGATAGGCTGACAGGTTGATAAACAGACAGGTGGATAGTTTGGTGGATAGGCTGATAGGTTGATAAACAGACAGGTGGATAGTTTGGTGGATAGGATGACAGGTTGATAAACAGACTGGTGGATAGTTTAGTGGATAGGCTGACAGTTTGATGAACAGACAGGTGGAGAGTTTGGTGGATAGGATGACAGGTTGATAAACAGACAGGTGGATAGGCTGACAGGCTGATAAACAGACAGGTGGATAGTTTGGTGGACAGGCTGAGAGGTTGCTAAACAGACAGGTGGATAGTTTGGTGGATAGGCTGACAGGTTGATAAACAGACAGGTGGATAGTTTGGTGGATAGGCTGATAGGTTGATAAACAGACAGGTGGATAGAAAGGTGGATAGGTTGACAGGTTGATAAACAAACAGGTGGATAGTTTGGTGGATAGGCTGACAGGTTGATAAACAGACAGGTGGATAGTTTGGTGGATAGGCTGACAGGTTGATAAACGGACAGGTGGATAGTTTGGTGGATAGGCTGACAGGTTGATAAACAGACAGGTGGATAGGCAGATGAGGAGATAATATGGATAAAAGCTTGATCAAAGACATGATATTGGATCATTAACAAACACATGCATAAAGTGATTGGACAGATAAACATAGATTGTAGGAAAATTAGAAAGTTCATTTTGAAAAAGAAGGCAATCAGGCAGATTAATATTCACCAGAATGAAATTTTTTTAACGTAACACAAATTATTCATAAACTTCTCACAAGACAACCTAAAGTATTTAATCATTTATAAACCTTCTCCACTGGATACGTAGGTGTCAATGATTGCCTGGGCTCCATTAAAGAAGTCCCCGAACTGGGCCTCCCAGATGGTGAGTGTATTGGGGTTCTCTATACTAAAGCCATACTCGAAGCCGAGGACTGCCTCCTCTGTGAGAGCACTGTTAGCAACCTGGGAGAAAGTTAATGTATGTGTACTGAAATGGTGGGTGAACATCTACAGTCATTTTTAATGTCTTATCACTTCATTAACACATTCATTATCACTTCATTAACACTGACCCTAGGCCTTTTAGTCAAGAATAGGGTTATCGTTACAGCTAAAAGAATATTTAATATTCACGGGCCTGATCCACAAAACATACCTAGAACAATGTCAGTGATAAAGTATTGAGATATAGTAGGTTGCAACATTACAAACACTTTGTGGATTAGGACCCTGAATAGGAGATATAGCGTGAGAGTGCTGAAGTTTATCCTGGCATGTTTTATACAAATGACAAATAGAAACTTGAACTAATGCATCACATCAAAGTCACTTACACAAAAAATCAAAACAAGAAGGCTCTGTTTCCATTTTCATGCAATGCCCATCACCGACCCAAAGAGTGGAATAAAACACCTTATTACATGTTGTGATGCTATTACATGAACAAATGTTATTTTATTCTAAATAATAATTGATACAAATTTAAAACATGTGAAAGTTCCAACATTTTTCTCTGGGACAAGAAGAAAAGAGAATTCTCTCAACTTCCTACTGTAACAAGTTACACAACAATACCTGCCATTGTACTCTAGTTTAGTACAAGCATTTACAAACTTCAAATCTACAAGCTTCTAACACATATGTTACTTTTATATACATGTATCAAGAAATCAAACTAAAAGGTTAACCAAATCAAGTCAAGTCAAAAAGATATTTCGAGCTTCAATAATGTTTTTTTTCACCAATCCAAGCTAAAATTATTCCTAAACGTATATTCAGCTACATAGTGTGTCCTTCTGACAAATATTCCACTGTACCTCTAGGTGAGCTGACTGACTGTCCGTCATGTGGTTCAGGGGGATGTAAATGCTGTCATTCTCCTGGTCAACGATCATGGCATGACGGTGACTAAATGTTCCCCGGCCGACATCTTGACCACTAATTCGAACATTGTAACCTGTTGACAAAGTATTCAGAACTCACATGAAACTGCAGTTGTTTGGAGTCTGGCACTGCAGTCTCATTGGACAAGTAAATGGAACCTGAACAGTTTTTTTTTTGCTTTGTGAACACATTTACTGAAAAATACTTAAATATTTGTTCGAATTTCCAAATTTATGAAATACTTTCTTGCAGTTTGGCACTTGACAATATATCATGTTGTCTTTTTCTGTGTAACATCGACAACAGTCACACTGAACATATCTGAATGAATTCTGATACAAAGTAATGACTGCAGTATTGCTAGAAACTATCACTGTGGACACCCAGGATACTAACAAGTGGAACCACGGTACATACCAATGAACAAATAAAGGCATGTGATATTTCCTTTTTGATATTATCCAACCACAAGTCTGACCTTGATAGATGAGTGAGCCCATGGCGAGGGCCTCGGCCGCTGACCAGTCCAGGTCTGCTCCATCCACCATCTTCTGTCGTCGCCGCTCAATGTGGCTTTTCTGGATGGTTGGGTGCACATTCTGAAGTTGGTGCAAATTGTCACTTAATCAACTTATCGGAGAAGAAAAACAACTTCAAAGCACTTTGCAGTCAGATGAACAAATATTTCTCGACAATTTGGTGACAAATATATCTGAGGCATTTCCAGATGACCATGTCTGCACCAGGTAGTGATTGAGGCTCAAGGACACAGAATCATCACCCAGATTCATCCTCCTGTATCCTTCTCCTACATCCCCCCACCCGTCTTCCCTACCCCACCTGGTAAGCTGAGTCATATTTTTCTGGGTTATATAAGAATGATTCACTAAAAGTAATTTCAGCACTATTACAATATATATTGCTAATTTCAAACCAGATCTTCAAGCATAGATCCTTATTAACCTCCACGTTGATGTCTACCTACCACATCCGCAGGAATGTGTACAGACATGGCTCCAACAAACTTGAGGACATCACCACGTACTCCTGAGTCCCAGTTCGTGATGGAGTCTGACGCCTGTACAAGATGGGACCACTGCTTCTGCAGATGCTTTGGCTGGGAAAATAATAACATTTATGAATATATATTCACTCCAATAAAACTAAGGTACCAAGAAGGTATTTAAAGACGGCGCTGTTTATTCCGATACCTCTCGATACAAATATCAGACCTACTCATTGTAGGTCATATGACATCAACTCACACCAATTTTAAATGATTCAAACAGTATACCGGGTAATGTGGATTTTTTGTAGCCACTCAGATGTCAGTTTTCTCCTACCACCTTGATTAACAAATTTTGACCACAACAAAATGAGTGTGGCGTAAAACTAAACTCACTCACTCTGGGGAGAGAGGGGGAGACGAGGGACTATATTTTAAAGGATAGATCCTCTACATCATGCCTTCTAAATGTCACTTAAAGGAGTGGAGTTTTATGTACTGATGGGAATATTAGGGATATCGAATAAAAAACCAAATTCTACTTTTCCAAAACTCCAACTGACAAACAGTGGAAGTTCCAATAAATAATTATCATGAGTGCTCCATTCCACAATACCAAACATCACAATACTTCCTTACTGGTTACAAATACCACCTACCTGTACAACATATGAGTCAACCTTGGCCAGATCAGCTGATAATGTTGAGTTCCATTTCTGTACAACTGTGTCTAGATCTTCAGTCCTACAGACACCCTCAGACTAATATAAACAAAACGCAACAACATACAAACAGGTTATTTTTATTAACCACATGCAATATAAGACAACATACTCTGGATTCATGAAGAAATATCTAGAAAAAAAGTTTTGTCATGAAATCCAGATGCTCCTGAAATAACTGTCCGGTTTTATGAGAAAATGTTTTATGCACACCCACTCCTTTACATGAATATACATCCTACACTAGATAAAAAATATATTTCAATTTCATGCAACCATCATTATCTTATCACATACATAGCTCATCAAGAGAAGTAACTCTGCATGTGTCTGTCCACCCAACCTGACTGTTCACCCATCCAACCATCCACCTGACTGCCTGCCTATCTACCCAACCACCCACCTGACTGTCCATCCATCCACGTGCCTGACTCTCCACCCACCTGCCTGACTGTCCACCCATCCACTCACCTGCCTGACTGTCCACCCACCCACTCACCCATTAACTCATGGGATTAAGGAAACACATAGAAATAAATATTGCCAGTAGCTCCTATCTTACCACCAGCTGTTTAGCATAGAGGTCTGGAACGCTGCTCCGAGAGTTGATGGCATGATACATGATTGGCTGGGTGAAGGTCGGGTCGTCTAGCTCATTGTGACCCCATTTGCGGAAACAAATGAGATCGATGACGACATCTTTATGGAACCTCTGTCGATATTCCATGGCTATTGAAGTAGCTGTTATAACATCCTGGTAAACAAAACTATTGTGAGTGCAAACAAAACAAACATGATAGCTCATGATTAGAACAGACTGGATTTTCATATTTTTAATCAGTGTTCAGTAACCAGCTTGTGTCACATTTGTTTGGAAATTATCTTGCATATTCATTACTATTTAAGACAAGTATGATTTTCAGGCAGTTATCTGGTGTATTACCAACACTTCAGTACATCACAACAATGGAGATCTGTGGCCTGTACCCACAATATTAGGTTAGCAAGTGCCAAAGTGTCACACCTCTGGGGAATCACCATTAACATGCAGAACTGGGTAGCCATTGATCTTGGCCTGGTCACCAGCATACCTGGATGACCTGCAAACAGGGACATTACACTCACAGAAAAATTTACATCAGATTTTCTTTCCTGCTTCAAGTAATTCCCCTTCTCATGTTCCTAACTAGGTCTGCCATTTTGCTGACTCCACACATTAGTCACATAGTGTAACACTGTTTTGTGCCTACAGAGGAGGAAAATGGTGGTCACTTTTTTCAATTTGATCTGAAACCAATACATATGTCGACCTAATCAATGGTTAAGGTAAATTAGATCCATCAACTATTACTGTACATAGGTGCCTTAAGAGTTTGTGTCAGAAAATAAATATTAAAAGTAAAATGCCTTGCATTGATTAAACATTTTACAACTGTTTAAGTAATATGTTGGGCTAATTACAGCCTGTTGAAGATACATTTGTTTGAATGGCATTATCAGAAGTTGATGAGTAATAAGAATGTAAGATTCTTTATGGGTAAAAACTTCTTTATTACGTTGTCAAGCAACGGTATAAGGATCAATACTGAAACGTCGCATCATATGTAATAAAGAAGTTGTTACCCATAAAGAATCTGACTTTGTCATGTTGAAGATACAGCCACATGGTGCGAGTCTGACAGTCTATGTCTGTACCTGCCCAGGAAGGACTCGGTGGTGAAGCCAATCTGGTTGTTGACGATGAGGTGAATGCTGCCACCAACACGGTAGTGGGGGCACTCAGCTATACAAAATGTTTCTGCTACTATTCCCTGCAATACAACATATACACAACATATGTTTTGAAGATTGAACAGTTTAGCTACCGTTGACCAAGGGCATAAGACAGGTACAACATATATATGAAGAATATGTACAATACCTTATCTTAAATAAACTTCATGAATAACAAACTCAACATAGTGGATCACCAGAGAATCAGATAATGATGCATTGATCCCCTTCATTCCATACAGACATGAATAGTCCAGGAATCCAAAGTGGCCAGTTATGAACCATGGAGGTAAATGTTTTTTTCGTTTGTGGAATTCCTGTTGCATTATAGAAAAACAATATTTTTTATTATTAATTTTACTGAAGGACAACTGTTGACATTAGGTGAAGGTTTTGTACAGAAGATGTGGTAGCTGGTTTCTCCTGTAATGTGCCCAAGTTATGTGGATACACTCATGGTCATGTAATAACAGTTGTATACTATCATGATCACATGACCCGTGAAGGTCCCGGGGTAGATTAGGTCTTCAGCAACCCATGCTTGCCATAAAAGGCGACTATGCTTGTCGTAAGAGGCGACTAACGGGATCAGGTGGTCAGGTTTGCTGACTTGGTTGACACATGTCATCGGTTTCCAATTGCGCAGATTGATGCTCATGTTGTTGATCACTGGATGGTCTGGTCCAGACTCAATTATTTACAGACCACAGCCATATAGCTGGAATATTGTTGAGTGCGGTGTAAAACTAAACTCACTCACTCACTCATGATCACATGGCTATCAATAGAAGTACTTGCAATGATAAAAGTAATAAAATTGTCCTTTTTCATGCACAATCTCACATAAACCAACAGAGCATTTTGTATGACAGTATTTTATTATATTAGATTAAGGCACCAGCATAATCTTGAATAAATTTGCTGAGTAAATTTCAAAATTCATTGCATGATAACATTATGTTATAAAGTCTTAAAAGCCACATAACTTATCAATTTCTCAATGTTCTGACACCATCACATGTGACTCACCTGAGCAGTAAACGAGGCGTCTCCATGCACCTGTACACAGAGAACTTTCTCCCCAACCTGCCCCTCATCCCCTTGAGCATAGTCCCCCTCCCCTGCATACAACTGCTTGGCCCTCGTCTTCCCCACAGCCACAGGGTTGTTGGCCTGGAAAACATCAAATGTTAACATTTGGTTCAAAGCTCATTAACTCATATTCCCACATATATCATGAGACTAAAAGCGACATACAATCATGGTGCAAAGGCCTTGTAGCTCACCTAAACATGTACTCAACAGTTGTATTCAAAATTTTGTTTTCCTGCTTGAAATAATGAGAAATTTATGAAAAAAACAATCAAAATATAATGTCATTTAAACATAAAATGATTACTGTTTTTTATATGGCTGCCTTTGCAGTGTAATTACAAATTTGATTTGAATATCCTTTTGACATTTCAAAATTATGACTTGAAGAGAATCTGGCAGCAGATTTCCATCGAGTTTCGCTACTAACAAGTGGTATAATTGTTGAGAAGATGTTGAAAATGTCCAAAAGTATGTCCAATTGTAGTTGGTCGTAACATTACCTAAAAGAGCTGATCAGAATGAACCCAATCCTGTCAATTATACAAGTCACGTATTATAAACATGTTTTTATGAAAACATTAAAAATCATTAAAAGCTAAAATTGGTACATAAACCCATTCTATGACGTACCTCCAGATGTGATGGGTTGGGTATGAGAGACACATGAAGAGACTTGCCGCCATACTCCAGGTCCACGGATGTATCTGTGATGACCAAAATACCATGGCAGGAGATGAGGCATCTTCAGTCACCCATGGTAGCGTATCACCATTATGTTATAAAAAATACCTAGTCCTACCTGTCCCAGCTGCTACACTGAGAAGGAGATGGCACTGTCATCATTTTATCTATCACCAATTTCAAGTCACCTTAAATCAATCACCAGAAAATATTCCTTTTCTGCAGGATAATTTATCAGCATTTCAATTTAATATCACAGTCTCTCATCTGCAAACACATTGTCTATCATACACATTGTTCACAGTTGTCTTGGAGATGTTGAGCCACAAAGTACTTAAGAACTGGTGTTCTGTATTGTACATTAACAAAGGTCTGTGTGAGTGAGTGAATGAGTGAGTAAGTACTCAAGAACTGCACATTTCAATCAATGACTGGAAAGCTATTGTAGTGTATTGTAACATTAAACAAGGTCAGTGTGAGTAAGTGAATGAGTGAGCATGGTTTTACGCCACTTTTACCAGTAGTAAAGAAATATCATAGTTGGGGACACTACAGATGGGCTTTGTACATTCTACACTTGAGGAGAATCAAATCAGGGTCTTCAGCATGGCAATGCTTTAACCCCCGGGCTACCCTACCATCCCAGGTTCAGTGTAAAGCTACATAGGTGACATTGGGCTACAGAACGTTTTGTCAGACGACAGAGACATGATAAACAAAGATGCCTGAACGTATGGACACGACAATAAAGTAAATCATTTTTATTTTACATGTTCCACTCACATGAATGTGACAAGACATCTCCAGTTCCCTTAGCACCTTCTGGAAGTTCAGTCTTCCCCTGCATCTGTAACATACAACATTGTTACACAGTTCAGTCTTCTCCTGCATCTGTAACATACAACATTGTTACACAGTTCAGTCTTCCCCTGCATCTGCAACATACAACATTGTTACACAGTTCAGTCTTCCCCTGCATCTGTAACATACATCATTGTTACACAGTTCAGTCTACTCCTGCATCTGCAACATACAACATTGTTACATAGTTCAGTCTACTCCTGCATCTGTAACATACAACACTGTTACATAGTTCGGTCTTCCCCTGCATCTGCAACATACAACATTGTTACACAGTTCGGTCTTCCCCTGCATCTGCAACATACATCATTGTTACATAGTTCAGTCTACTCCTGCATCTGCAACATACAACATTGTTACACAGTTTGGTCTTCCCCTGCATCTGCAACATACAACATTGTTACACAGTTCAGTCTTCCCCTGCATCTGCAACATACATCATTGTTACATAGTTCAGTCTACTCCTGCATCTGCAACATACAACATTGTTACACAGTTCGGTCTTCCCCTGCATCTGCAACATACAACATTGTTACACAGTTCGGTCTTCCCCTGCATCTGCAACATACATCATTGTTACATAGTTCAGTCTACTCCTGCATCTGCAACATACAACATTGTTACACAGTTCGGTCTTCCCCTGCATCTGTAACATACATCATTGTTACACAGTTCAGTTTACTCCTGCATCTGCAACATACAACATTGTTACATAGTTCAGTCTACTCCTGCATCTGCAACATACAACATTGTTACACAGTTCAGTCTTCCCCTGCATCTGCAACATACATCATTGTTACACAGTTCAGTCTTCCCCTGCATCTGCAACATACAACATTGTTACATAGTTCAGTCTACTCCTGCATCTGCAACATACAACATTGTTACATAGTTCAGTCTACTCCTGCATCTGTAACATACAGCATTGTTACACAGTTCAGTCTACTCCTGCATCTGCAACATACAACATTGTTACACAGTTCAGTCTACTCCTGCATCTGCAACATACATCATTGTTACACAGTTCAGTTTACTCCTGCATCTGTAACATACATCATTGTTACACAGTTCAGTTCAAATATTGTGACATTGCTTCACTGTTCAGTAGTCCTTTTTTAACATCCATGTGATTTTTATATAGATTTACATGTGAATTATGATACATTTGTGATTTGTTCAAACACCTCTGGGGTAAATCAGATATGAAGATGAATACATACCTTCCTGAACAGAACAACTGGCGGGAAGTCTAGCATACACGTGAGAAAGTTGAGGCGTCCTCTATGAGGCATGCACAGCACAATGTCTGAAATGTTATCTGAAACAAACAGAGGTGAGTCAATGTCCTATTCTGTGTGTGTCTATCCTGACTACTGGAGGTTTTATAGTGTCTGGCCATAGACACATGTTCACATGCATTACCAACTCAGACACAGTATCTTGGCTCCTCAGTCTACCATTTCACCCCAGAATTACCAGGAACTAGGCAAATGAACCAGTCAGCTCCCAAACTCAGGGCCAGCACTGTATCCACTCAACTATGGAGGCAGTCCAAGTCAAGCCGAAACTCAACATGATACATTAGATTTTCAGTTATACACTAACAGTGGATGAGAAGCCTAATGTGATCATTTTGGTTGATAAATAGAAATTTGAACTCATGTCTTTGAATAAACAACTCTTGTTCCTATAACATGAGTTTTTCTTGACATAAAATAGAATGAAAATGAAATTCTTGATTTAAAAATCAAATGAATTTTAAACTGAAATGTATACATTAACTACATACTTGAAGCACTCTTTCTGAACACCTCATCAAAAACTCCCATCATGCTCTCACCACCCTCTCCTCCATAGCGCTTCACTGTGGTGAACTTGTTGGCCAAAAAATGGTCAAAAGCCTGAGGAAACAACATAATTACACAGTTGTGACAAGTATTCTATGAAATTCAAACATATTTATTGAAATGGAAAACATAATCTAGTGGATATTTTCTAGTTCCACATACTGCGCAAGAGAGAGGTAATCAAGGTATTTCACAGCAGACAGTTAACAGTCTAGCGCAGACACACAATACATTTAGTACTGAAATCTAAACATTAACCTTCATACCTGTCATTATTTTGTAACACGGTACAGCTGCCTCACCTGACATCTAAGCATCAGTTTGGCAAGGTCAACTCGCCTCTCTGACTGGAGGGAATCTTGACCTTTGGTTTCCATGGCAGCAGCAAACCAGGATCTCTCCTCTTCAGTCTGGAGAAGTTAGAAGACATAACTGTAGAATACTTTGTTTAGTTTTGTTTGTTTGGTTTTACCTAGCTGCTTTCAGCAATAATCCACAATACATATCACATCAGCCTGTAAATAATGTCTGGATCAGATAATCCAGTGATAAAGCTACCTGTGTTATTACATTCCATAAAATACTCACACAGCTTGTCCCTCACACAACAAACGTCATTCTTATAGAAATATTCCTAGATGTTACCTATCTTTACCTGCAGATGTGAAAATTCAGCGGCAACATGGCTGCAGTAGATGTGTTCAAGTTGTGTGATGAGATCTGACACGGTTATCTGCCCCTGACTGTTGTTGTATATCCCGTCAAGACTGGCCACAGTTTGGTTTGGAGTCAACCCAAACCTGCTGAGCGAGAGTTCTGGGGGATCTCTGGAAACACATGTTTCTGTTATGGTCCTATACTTTTGAAAAGGTCAAAAATATTACTCTGAAATTATCTGAAGCTATTGTAGTCCAATTATTACTTCCTGAAACTACCTAAGATAGGCCTGCAATAATGTACATGTTTTGTATGCAAATATGTACCTCCAGTATGATGTCCATTGTCTCATATTAGCAGCCTTGGGGTTGAGGTGAGCATAGCAGTGTGTGGAGCCATCTCAAGATGACAGTTTGATAATGGGGTTAACCTCATTAGTCATGTGGACAATGTCAAAATCTGGATCAGAAGGTCAGTAGTTTGAATCCCAGCATGGGAACTAGAAATAGTATGAGTGCTACACTGGCATCCAAAGTTGGGCTAAGATGTTCAAATCAAAATAAAGAACAATAAGTCTCAGTACTGTCCAGAGAAGCAGTATTAGTAAGTATTTGGGTGTAGGTCATTGCAAGATGACATCCTTACCTTGACTGTTTCTTGTGTTAGCTATGTGTTGGTAGAACAAGTATGTACTTGCAGTATGTAACTGTGCTTGATATAATGTACTGTAATTATGTCAGTAAACATAAAATTTGGTAAAAAATGAAATCAATGTTTAATGGGAGATATTTTCATACAATGAAACACGCAAAGCAAAACACTACTTTGCAGATTCTGATACCTTTTCGAATGGACTTTCACAAACAAATTATCAAAATAGAAAAATAATGCGATGAAAAAACTCTGCGAAATCAGAGTTTTAAAAATTCACTAATTTCCCCCCAGGGGTGGGGTAAAACATCGGTTTCAACAGCTGTGCTGGGCTGCACCCATAGTGCATGCACAGAGATTAGGTTCATGCAGCTTGAACAGTGAAGGCGACTCGTAAAAACACAGCGAGTGATGCATGCAAGGATTATCACTGTGGTCAAAGTTTGTTGTTACAAGCATCTTCGGTCTGCAGAAATAAAAATATACTTGCAGATTACAAGAAAGTGTAGCATTAGAAATACTAATTTCATTACTAGAAATTGCTCAGATTGAAAACTGAAATGTTTTAATACGTGTCTCATTTTCTGCAAACCTACCCTTAGATCTGTGAAATATGTAGTCATAAAGTGGAATGTTTGAAAATTCTTCTCTCCTTCTTGGTCTTCCACTTAGAAATAGGCTTCCTGAATTCACACTTGAGACTTTGCGCTTTGACAATTTTATTGTGGAGCTGCTCTTGAAGCATGATTGTGTTTTCAACAACGTTTCGGAAAATGGTTCATAACTTGAATTATGCCTATAATATGAGATCAATTGCAATGTAATGTTTCCAGACAATGTGAAAAGTGTTAATTTGAAATATGAATGAGGTAGTCAGATAGGTTCCTAAAATTATATCTCATTTTGACTTTTGACTACTCTATGGCCGATTAGACAGCGTCCGCTGTTGGGGACTCCGCTGTTTTGGCCAATTAGTTGGCCTGCAGTGTTGAATGGGTTAATATATACACGTGGTATATAAGTGATTTTTCAGTTCTGTTTATACTATGATGAATTAATTTGTAAACTTGTGTATGAAAATAAAAACATAAATCAGATATGCAAATACGTGCTCTCGATACAACAGTGCAATAGGCAATATAAATCTTCAATCATTGACCACATTCACTAGGCAGGTGTGATACTTGTACACATGACATCTAAACTGAATCTGGTACAGCTTTGTTATTGGATGAACGACAGTTTCCAGCCTGGTGCTGTAGTTCACCATCTCATTATTTGTTGACTGGATCAAACCCACAGAAAGCATGTATTTACAAGCCCCAACATCTGTATATACATTCTTTATGGATAACAACTTCTTCTATTGTATATGATGCAAGGTTTTGCTAAGGATTCTTATGCCGTTATCAGTCTTGCTTGACAACAGTATATGATCCATACCGAAATTTCGCATCAGATACATAGAGATTATTGACGAGTGTGTTTCCGTATCCCTAATGATATGATATTAATGATACGGAAACACAAGAGGTCAATAATCTCTTTATCATATAATGTGATGCTTAAAAATAGTTTAAAAGTAGAGCAAAATATGTTTGAAAAGAATGTATTGTTTGCATATGAATACATAGCATTGAAGCGAGGTCAAGGTCAGTGACATTTCGCAAAGGCCGCATATAGTTATGACCAGTCTCAAACCTGAATATGAACCTAGAATGACATTTTTGCCCTGGAAGAACAACAAAGCCTCACATTGTACTGGGTTTTCTTTGTAGTGTTTTCATTTTCATTGCTTGTGATCCCCTAATCAATATCTGACACCTGGCGAAATCGATTCGCCTTCTGCTTCGATTGATCAAACTCTCTGACTGATACTTTTCTCAGACAATTGGCGTTCATCCGAGCCTCATATTCTGTACCTTCTATATGAACAAAGTATTCAGGTTCACCTTCTCCAAAATTAATCAATGCAGTAAGAACTCCAGCACCTCTATCGTCAACTCTGACAGAATCGCCAATATTCAACTTGGGGGCAGTCATATTTGTTTACGAACACGGCCAAGCAATGGAAAACCCCTCAAAAACTCCCGACGACATCATCATTCAACGTTTATGTTGTGGGATTTGCATGATGTCGTATGGAGTTTTGTGAAAGCAGTTCTGTTTTTTTACCTAATTTGCATATTTATTAGATTTGGACACCAAGTTTATTAGATGGGTTTATTGCATCGATAACACTCTCCATTATATGATAAAATAAAATAAGTTGATATCCATAAAGAAATCTTAGTTTAGCATTACTCACCATACTTCTAAAATGCCAATCAAACAGATTATCTCCATATACACACAATAAGCCCTCAGCGTATTGGTAAGTGAACCAGTCAATGAAAAGTCTATGTTAGACGTGGGTGCACACCCACTCGCTCTGACCGGGTTCTGTCTCCTGGGTGCTTTGTTTCCATGGTTTTCACCAAAGGCACAATGTGCCATTCAAAAATTCTGTTTATTATATGTTTTTAATACCACCAGTCGTGTACACAAATCAGACAAATGAGATGTGTGGGTTGAGAAAAACATGTGACAAAATCACAGCTGAGTTTAACATGCAAGACACGAAACTTGCAACATCGCATGAAATACTCATGAAACATATGCATATTTCATTCAGACAATGAAAAAAGCATAATTCTCTCCCGTGATAGTTTTTCAAAAATGTTTTGGAATTAACGTTTCATTTTATATGAAGCACAGAAGCACAGCTACTTTTTTCCATTGTTTGCACTACAAATATCAGAATAATAACAATCATTTTAAATAACGAGATGTTTTGATGCAATGGGCCCAGTTCCTCACCCGATCTGTGTAATCCCCAAGGGGTCGAGTCTGGCCTTCTTGTGTCCAAACTGCCGGTAGGCCTCCACGAGACGAAACACACTGGCATTCTCAGTCTGGTTCTGCAGCTGCTCACATGCTGAAGAAGAAGGAACTCATGTTGAAGAAATGAACTGAATGAGTTCTGCCATTCAGTTGACATTAGAAGTTATGATTCTGCACATCATAATTGTTACACGAAAGTTGGAAAGACAACTGAAACAGAGCATTGTGGATCAGTGGGTGAGTAGCTGGAGATTCAGTGACTGACTGAGTTTGGTTTAGCTCCACTTTGAACAGTGTCGAAGGACTCCCCACATCCCCACACACTAAAATCAAGTCTTTAGCATTTATCACACTATAGAACCCCATAATCATGTGGTGCACACAAACCAAGGGTAATAAGGGATCTGAACACATGATGACAGGTTTCAGGCATGCCTAAGTGATGCAGATTTGTACAGAAAGGGGCAGTATCCTACCCCTAGTTCACACTAACCAATCTGATGCTCAGGAGAAATTTACCTTCACAATCACCACTGGCAATGCAATTGCAATTTTCAGTGATAAACATTTTGCTCGTGTGGGCCTTCTGACCTAACTTAAGATGTTGAACAAATTCAAATAGTTTTGGGGTATACACACTGCCCCAAGAAGTAAATGTGTCATGAAAATGCACTTTATGCAGTTTTGCTATGTTTTCACATCACATTTGGCATCCCAGGAAACAGTGAATCTAACAACAGATTTTATTTAAAAACATTTATGTGAGTCAGTTTACATTTATACAGTGTCAATGTCATGATGACCCTGGTATTCTGGTAAAGACTTAATGATCAAAGTTTCTCATTAGCGAGTCACTGTATTATATGTGCAAGCACAACTTGATAGTGGATCCCAGCTGATAGTTATTTATACTGGACTGTCTCAGACTACTTCTGCTTCTGACATGCAACTTAACCTCATTGTTCTCATATTCCAAACATGGCTTCAGCACCTGTGGGATGGATTGAACAGTCAAGCTACATTCCGGGCACAAGTAAATAAAAAATGACTGGAAACTTTCATGGGCACTGTAAAAGCAAACTTTTTAACAGTCCCTGGACCATTATATCCTTCTGGCTTTCAGTAATGATGAAAATGAAACTGCCATTTGTCATACATGAAGTACATCTAAACCCATTGTTAAAAAACCACCTGTTGCTAAAATACTTGTATACATGAGTCGTAAAATTTGATATTAAAGTCATTCAAATGAGTAATGTGTGGGGTTCTCATTCTTCAGGAAACAGAGTGTATTCAACAACAGAGACATTACATTCAACTAAGCCATCCATGCAACTTATAGATGTACCTGCAGATAATAATACAGGACTACAATTCATTTGACTCAAAGTGGACTGATGAACTGCAATCTAATAAACGAATAAACATATATTACTCAATGAAACACTGATCATAATCAAAACTTTAGACCAATTCTGTTAGGTTTTAGCAGAATTTTAAGATCCTAAAATTTAAAAAAAGCTGTTTAACACACAGAGACTTGTAAACCTAAAAACTGCCATCAAGGTATGTACTGTCACTACCGGGGCCTCAGAACTATATAAAAGACCCTGTTTATGACACTACATTCCTTGAAGGCAGTTTGTAGAATCACAAGCCTTGTGGTTTAACAAACATAGGTCACTATTTATTATCTGTGAGAAGCTGCATCTGAGCTGTCAAACATCCTATAGGACATTGGAGTATGTCATGATCTACTAGCTGGACTGTTTGTGATGTAATTGTGTCATGTGACCTTGGCACCTTTGGTCCACTCTGACTGAGACTGATGTGCTGACAGGAAAGAGGTCAAGTCCTCAGTCCACTTGCTGACCTTGCACAGGCTGGGGCTGCACATAATGATTGCATGTATGAAGCCCTGTTCTCAAAATCCTCATGCTGGAGCACGAATGAGTTTTTCAGTGACTCAGGTCAGGTGGGTTGGGTTCCCACAGGTGTACTAAGAATGGGGCTCAGTCTTGTGACATAACCCTCTTTGTATGTATGATCAGATCATTCCATTTGCATACTTAGATATTTGTCAGGTATTTGTTTAGTTTTTACCTGGCTCAGGTAAACCAATTTCCAATCAGACATTTTAGAGTGTACCTGGGTTGGGTAGTCTCAGGTATTGTACCAGGACAGGGTTGAGTAGTATGGGGTTATGTACCCGGATTGGGTTGGATAGTCTGGAATTGGGTAGTCTAGGGTAAGATTAGGTATATAATGGGGTTGGTAGTCTTAGGTTAGGGTTGGGAAGTTAGTATGGGGTTGGGTACCAAGGGTAGGGTCAGGTAGTGTGGGGTTGGGTACCATGGATAGGGTCAGGTAATGAGGAGTTGGGTACCAAGGGTAGGGTCAGACGATGGGGCTGGGTGCCGTGGATAGGGTCAGGCAGTGAGGGGCTGGATATCAAGTATAGTGTGGGGTTGGGTACATTGGATAGGATCAGATAGTGTGAGTTGGGTACCATGGGTAGGGTCAGGTAGTGTGGGGTAAGGTACCAAGGGTAGGGTCAGGTAGTGTGGGGTTGGGTACCAAGGGTAGGGTCAGGTAGTGTGGGATTGGGTACCAACATGTTTGGGTAATATGGGGTAGCTGTTATCAGATCGGTACTAAGGGTTTAGATGGGAGTGATCACCACATTTTCAACAATATTTTGGCCTATATCAAAATATGTTTTGGGGGTAATAAGTTAGCTTCCCTTAGGGCTGACAGTATTATTGAGGATATTGCAATATGTTTTTCTTAGAGAAGTGTGGTGTGGCATTGTGCCTTTAAGATTGTTCAGGTCCACACTATTCATTTTATTCTGCATAAGATATCATTTGTTCTTTTGATATTCAGCCAATTGCTGATTTGGAAATCTATGATTAATTAATGAACACTATGATATAAAATATTTACATCACGCAATTACGGGTTCATTATTTCGCGTGGAGGTGTGGTTGAATACAATCACCTGATTGGACAAAACTGGGTGTCGACTCCCAATATTCTTTGATACAGTAACAGCCGTTTGTAAGTTATTAAGTTAATAACAGTTTTCACATAAAGCGTACGCTAAATCTATGTAGATAATAACAACATGATGTGACGAATAAAGTAAATGAGCAGTGCAATGAAAACATGCCGTGCCATATCTCAATGTCAAGGACATCGCGTGTTGGGCATTCGGAAGGAACTTACATAAACAATCGTTGTTTTCCCTTGATTGTCTCAGCTTAAATCCGAATACTCCCGATCGTGCATGGTAGAATAGTGCTTGAAATAAGCAGGTTGCATCCTTTCGTCTACGGAGAGTCCTAGGAATCTTCAGCATTATGAAATAAACTCCACACGTTTACACTGACAAGTAACTCTGCCGCTCATTCGTGTCACACATGCCAGATCATCCGTAGATCTGCTTTGCGCCTGCGATTTATAACGTTACCAATCTCTGCTTGTCATGTGGCATTCTTGAGTCTGTTTGGCTGGGGAATAAGCAATGTGGGTTGACCAACGCTTAGTCTCTGAATATAGAATTTTGCGTGTAACAAATAAACTCATTTAAATTGGAAGTGAGCCCCCTGGGAGGATTCAGTAGGGATGGAGGGTGGGCGAGTCGGCTTTCAGGGGGTTCGGCGGGAACTTTGAAAATGACTTGACACCACTCTCAAGTTTTTTAAAGTGCGTTTGCGGAGCCAAGGACAGAGATTCAGAACCTGGGGAAACACTGGGTTGTTTTGGGGCTTTAGCACTGCAGGAGGGAACAGGCTGTAGGGAAAATGTGGTTTAGGGACTGTGTGACAAACGACAAATTCATTGTGAATGAAGTACGAAAATACTCTTAGCAATTATCGAATTTCAGTTTTCAGTATTTAAGTTATTTCGATTTCAGTGAAGTCACATTTTTGGATTCTGGTGTACACAGTGTGAGTGAAGAATTAAACAGTTATCGGGATTTAGGTTTATCATCCCACTCTGTGTTCCACAGGAGATATCGCTAGTGTAAGATCAGACAGTATCTCCTAGGAGATATCGTTTGGACAGATTTTGTACAGTGTCCTGACAAAGCTATGACGTCATGAAGTGACGTCCCAGTGCTATGACATCGTTGCACTGCAAATCTAGTGACAGTACTGTGTACAGAGATGTACATTTTTCATTGAAAATTAATGAAGAATGATTCTGGATGATAAATAGAGAATAATCTCACCGAAGTGTCTAGTGACATCAAATATATCAACACGAGTTGAAAAAGTAACAAATATCCGAGGCTTGTCTTTGATATCAGCAGACACTTGAGTGTGATCCTGTATGTATCCAATGGCAGTGAAGAATGAGACGGTTTAATATCGGGATTTAGGTGTACATAATGGGAGTGACGAATGAGACGGTTTTCGGGATTCAGTTGTGTGCAATCGGAGTGAAGCGTTTGACTATTTTGGCATTCAGGTGTACACAATGGGAATGAAGCATTAGACGATTTTCTTCATTCGGGTGTACCCAATGAGAGTGAAGAATTAGACGATTTTCATCATCCAAGAGAACACAATGGGAGTGAAGAATTAGACTATTTTCGTCATTCAGGTGTACACAATGGGAGTGCAGAATTAGACTTATCCAGAAAATTAACAACATGAGCATCTATCTACGCAACCGGGATACGATGAAGTGTCAACCAAGTGAGCTAGCTTGACCCACCCGATCCCTTTAGTCGCTTTTTACGACAAACATGGGTTACTGAAGATCATTTCCAAGCGGATCTTCGTGGACCCAACACTCACACAGGTGACAGGTGTAGTACAGAACTGTATTGATATGACACATATCGGCACTGTTTACTAGCCCTTTTGTGAGATATTTGGTAATTAATTGGGCACCTTTATGTTATGAACGCATGCTAAACTTTAGATCTAGGTATTATACATTAGGTATTAAATACCCAGCGCTAACGTTTATCAAGTGCCAATAACGTTTAAAGTACATATATCCGTTAGTTGTTTTCCGTGGGACTCCGTCAGCCACATTCCAGCTATACCCAAAAGCAACAGTTATTGGGATTTACTTGTAGTTAGATATGTGAATAGGCAACTGATATTTTTATGATGAGACTTTTTAACATAGCAAGAAGAACAAGCATGATGGGGGGGATTTGGCCAAAGTCTCCGTCTTCTCCCCATTTTGCCCCAGACATGTTTGATATGGGACAGACCTGGTGATTTAACGGGACAGGGAAGGACGTCTACAACGTTAACATTGTGCTGTGCAAAGAACTGCTGTACAACCTTGGCGGCATGAAGTTTGGCGTTGTCGTGGAAGATCTGAAATGGTCGAAGATCATATCTGGACCATTCTGTTAGAGAAGCGGTATGACGAAGGGATTAACCATTTCGTCTCTGTGTTTGAGACTGTACAAACTGACAACGCGCTTGGAGAACAGGCCTAGGGAAGCAGGTATATGTCAATGATCTCTTGATGTCGGACTGAGCTAAATGATTCGGAGTTAGCGTTTAACTGTTCCCGGGAGTATAGGATATTAATTAATTGAAAAAATATTCTAGGATTCTAGAGTTTGTGAAAGAACTAAAGTGAAATTGTAAATAGTTTTGTGTGCACTCCAACATGTTATGGTTCAGTGCTATGTCGGTGAATCTGCTTCAGTAAGCCAGTTACTCTCGGAGAGACGAGTGGGTGAGGCTGGTTATACTTCAGTTATATCGCTGCATGTAAGCACGGGTGTGGAGGGAAGCCTAATGTAACGTAGGTATTAGACTTTTTCTTTTCCACGAAACTTTACGGATACCAATTTCTTTATTTCGTCTATATTGTTCTTCCCAGCAAATGCCACTCAAAGTCACGGATGTGGTCCCGACAAGCCATGAAATATAACCAGGACGATTTGGGGAGCTACCCAGCTAACACACAACGTTTTCATAACGTTGTGAGAATGTTGTAGATTGTTGATGCCATGAGACAACGTTTGTATTATGTTATTTATATAGTTACGTTGAGGAAACATTTCATGTCAAAACATTGATTACAGAAACGTCTCGTTTCCTGTTTACTGGGTTCCGTCGCATTACCAAAGTTAGTGCGATAACCAGTCCAGAATATTTAGACTATGCCATTTACGTGGATGTATAAATACAGTATATAAATATTAATCAGTATGATTTGATAAGTCCAAGCACTTGTATATTGCGACACTACGCTCCTTCTAATACTAGCAAACACATCGTACAGCATGCTCTGTCGTACAGCGAGCTCTGACAAACGGAAACCAGGAAATAGTGGAAAACTCAAAACTACAAACGTTTAGCGGTCTGGTACGGAACTGATATTACACCAACATCACCGTGCGTTACAGAACTAAGCTGAATACGCGCTAAAAAACACATAATAGGTTCAACCAGTTGTGAATCATTTTACGACCTCATCAAACAGGGGCAGTCAGTGATTCCAAAGTTAAGGTATGCCACCTGAACCTCGACATAAAGTACAGAAAGGCGGTGTTATTAAAGTTTAATACAATGTATTAAAATTCATTTGTAAATACCATTTTCTTATGAAACAAGGAATTGGAATTCAGTTTAACCAGCGCTGTATGTAGTGTCTATTTTCACTTTCACTCGAGAAAATTCGGATCTGCTGCAAAGAGGGTCATTATCTGAATGGGGTAAAGAGATTTCCGTCATGTATGCTCCGGGCTCTTCACAATGTTATAACAACGTTTCTTATAACTTGGTGTCACGATAAACTTTTCTGTAAAACATTTCACTTTGAGATTCTTTATTCACTATTCAGCTACAGCCTCAGAAAACACGTGATGAAAACAATATGAAAATTGACGAATAAACATTGGAGTTTCTGCTTTGCTTCTTATGTACTGTTCAGTACAGTACTTACCTATTGAACTATTGACGTTACGCAGAACGTTAAGACAACGCATAAAATGCGTTAGCGTCCAATAACATTACCTTGTGGCGACGTTAAATGGCGTATCACAACGTCAGGCCACAGAATATCCTTGTAACAACGAAAGTATAACTTTGTGACAACCTTGTGACAACGTTGTGACAACGTAAGATTGTCAGCTGGGTAGACCCTCAGGAAGGGATCTGCATGCAAATGACATCTTCCATTGAAAAGTGAACACATCTGTTACTGATAACAGTTTTAAAGGGACAAAAAAACAAAATATTTGCGATATGTTTTAATTGGCTGTGGTTACTTAATGCTCAAATTATGAAAAAAAACCCAGCTCCCATTCTTTATGATCTTTAAAAAATTACAACATGATGTTAATGTCAGAACTTGACATACATTAGCAGAATTTAGGCTCGCTATAAATGTTCCATTAGCAACAATACAGTACATTTAATCTTGGCTGTATTAGCTGGAACTGCGTGAAATTATCAGTGTGGTAGATATGTTTGTAATCCAATGCACATATGTTTATATAATAAATTTCTATTATTCCTTTTTAATTAGTATATAATTATTGTTGATGTCACATTGTGACACCCTTAATGTTGCTTATGTTATCTACTGTTGGGCATAAATGAAATTAGCACTCTCAATAAAATGTGACATTTTCTAAAATAGACATTGAAGTTTTTATTTGTTTGTAATTTAGAGGTACGTATTTACAGTAACAATTTTAAATCAAAACAAAGTAACAGTGTTAAATTGTCACTATAGTTGTAAACATCAGGTTGGACAAACTGTGTGGAGTTTTCAGTGGAAAATGATTGGTTTCATTCCTCTACCATCAAGGTTCCTGAATTTCTATTTTAAGAGAAAAACACCAAACTGCCACTAGTGCTTTTCTGTGTGTAGATGCCGTAGGGCTCAGAAACAAAAGGGTGTACTTGACATTCTCCAAATGTACAGGGTTGCCCCTATTATCCTCTATTTGGAACAGCTAGCTAAGGTTCGTTTTTGAGATACAGAAAGTTTTGCATCTCTGAAAGTTTCACACGCGTCATGAAGAATCTGCAGATTCTGTTGTGACTGACTTATCGTTCCCCCAATACGTCTTCAAGTAAGAGGTCACCACGGACAGCGGTATCATTATGAGTGAAATATCCAGTTGCAATAAGGTCCTTGTTTAAGATGACAAAATTGTACAATGCTATTGTAATGATGCTATTCTGTGTTAGGGACAATGATCTGATTTTACGTTTATCTGGAACAATGAAGTGATTCTGTGGTAGTCTGAGACAATGATGTTATTCTATGTTTGGCAGGGCAATGGTGTGATTATGATTTTGTCAGGGACATTTATGTTATATTGCGTTTGTCTGTACAATGGTGTAATTCTGTGGTTGTCTGGGACAATGGTTTGATTCTGTGTTTGTCAGGGACAGTGATGTGATTCTGTGTTTGTCAGGGACAATGGTGTAAGTCTGTTTCTCTTGGGCAATGATGTCAGTTTGCGTTTGTTCGGGACACTGATGTCATTCTGTGTTTGTCTGAGACTGTGATGTTATTCTGTGTTTGTCTGGGACAATGATGTGATTTTGTGTTGGTCTGAGACAACGGTGTACGTCTCTGTTTGTCTTGGGCAATGGTGTGATTCTGTTTGTCTGAGACAATGGTGTGATCCTGAGCTTGTCAGGGACAATGATGTGATTTTGTGTTTGACTGGGACAATAATGTGTTTTTGTGTTTGTCTGAGACAACGGTGTACGTCTCTGTTTGACTTGGGCAATGGTGTGATTCTGTTTGTCTGAGACAATGGTGTGATCCTGAGCTTGTCAGGGACAATGATGTGATTTTGTGTTTGACTGGGACAATAATGTGTTTTTGTGTTTGTCTGAGACAACGGTGTACGTCTCTGTTTGACTTGGGCAATGGTGTGATTATGTTTGTCTGAGACAATGGTGTGATCCTGAGCTTGTAAGGGACAATGATGTGATTCTGTGTTTCACTGGGACAATAATGTGATTTTGTGTTTCCCAGGGACATTGATGTGATTTTGTGTTTGTCTGGGACAATGGTGTTAGAGAATGTTTGTCTGAGACTATGGTGCAAGTCTCTGTTTGTCTTGGACAGTGGTGTGACTTTGCGTTTGTCCGGGATGTGAGCATGCCATTGTCTGGGACAATGATGTGATTCTGTGATTTTGCCTTTATCTAGGACAATGGTGTGATTCTGTGTTTCTCAAGGATATTGATATGATTTTGTGTTTGTCTTGGACAGTGATGTGATTCTGTGTTTGTCTGAGACTATGGTGCAAGTCTCTGTTTGTCTTGGACAGTGGTGTGATTTTGCGTTTGTCCGGGGATATTATGCAACTCGATGTTTGTCAGGAATATGGTGTGATTCTGTGTTCGTCTGGGATAAGGAAATGATTCTCTGATTGTCAGAGACAATGGTGTGATTTTGCGTTTGTCAGGGACATAATTATCATTTCTCTGATTGTCAGAGACAATGGCGTAACTTCGCGTTTGTCAAGGACATTGATGTCATTTTGTGTTTGTCAGGGACAATGGTGTGATTCTGCGTTCGTCAGGGACAATGATGTGAGTTTGTGTTTGTCAGGAAAATGGTGTGATTCTGTGGTTGACAGGGACAATGTTGTGATTCTGCGTTCGTCAGGGACAATGATGTGACTCTTCGTGAGTCAGGGTCAGTGATGTGAGTTTGTGTTTTTTCTGGGACAATGTTGTGTTTAAACATTTAGGATCCACCTGTCTGGCTGTCATATTACGGAACGTGGACGACAAATAGATCCCTGTGTACAGTACTATAGAGATCAAATATTCATTTTCTTCGGGTGGAATTAAATACATAGTATGGCTAAACCATCGTGGGAAACCAGACCTTCACAACACCAGGTGTTTTGTGTATAAATATGGGAAAGGAAATGTGTAATTTTCATAATACAGTTGATATTTTATACTTATCCCGACTCGTGCTTATCATGCTTGTTTCCTCTCTCTATGCAAATGATAGTGGAACACTTGAAATCCCTTGAATTTCCCTTGCTTGAAGTGGACGTAAAATTACACTCAAACACCAGTAACCTCCCTTTATTTTTAGTCACCGTTCTGGTCACATGACCGGTCATGCTTGTCACGCTCTCCGAATATAGCCTGACACGTGAACCTACAGGAAATCAAACGTATCATAAGTGCAGAGGTTCGGAGGGCTTGACGTCATAAGTCAGGATAAGTATAAATTATCAATTTTATTCAGAAAATTACATATTTTCCCTATCCTGACTCATATCTAGTGCAACTCTACGTCAAGATATTCCTATCAAGAAGAGTTGCAACCCCTCATCATGTACAAGTACCTTGGTTGTCCGTGGTTGTTGACCTGAAGACGACGACACCACTTGGCAGCACCCTGAGCGACCAGCCAGCCCTGTTTAAGGACAGCACTGCCGGCTCCACATTTATTCGCCTAAATAAAGCTTGCCTCCTCTACACCCATTTGGCTGTGGTCACCGGGCATCATCAGAGTGGTCGAATGAACATGGAAACGAAATCAAAGAAAACTAAGCAGGATCTGAAAGTTGCCTACTGGAATGTCATGACCATGCATGACAAGGCTGACAGCCACCCGGAACGTCGTTAAGCTCTCATTGCACATGAACTCTCCTGCCTCAACAATGACATAGCAGCTCTCAGCGAGGTCTGCCTCAAGAACACGGCGCTGGCTACACCCTTTTCTGGTCCTGGAAACCATCAACTGAAAGACGCCTGTCAGCTGTAGGACTCATCGTGAGGAATTCCATCGCCTCCAAATTGGAAGTATTACCCAAAGACCACTCTGACCGCATCGTATCCATGTGCCTACCACTGGAAAGCAAACGCAGATAAAGACTCTTGAACAACACCCCTGCAAGAATTGAAAGGGACTCCGAGGCCAGGAAAGGAGTTGTAAGACATGGCGTTGGTAACTGTAACAACAACGGGCGTCTCCTGCTCGAGTTCTGCGCAAAGCACCAGCTCACCATTACCAACACCATCTTCCAACAGAAAGACCATCTGTAAACAACTTGGATGCATCCTCGGTCCATTACCATCTACATGATTACGTGCTTGTGCAACCTGAAAGACCTTCTATATACAAGAGTGATGCCCGGTGCTCAGTGCCACAGTGACAGTGACTATCGTCTTGACTGGTGCAAGCTCAAACTGCAGTTCAAACTCAAACCCAAAAAGAAACGTTTTCTGGTAAAGAAACATCGGGAGCCTGTGCTGGGAGGAGGTGAAAGCCAAGTTCTACGAAGATATGCAGTAAAGACTACAAGAATCCCTTGCACTAATGACCCCACCCCACACACCTTGTGGCAGAACCTGAAATCAGCCTTAAGACATCTGAAGAAGTGCACACAAAAAAAGAAAATCAAGGACTGGTTCAATGAAAATGATATCCAGGATTTACAAGCAAGGAAGAGGGCAGCTCATCAGGCCTGCCTCGCACAACCAACCTGTCCTATAAATGCTGTTACCTTCCGACGTGCATGCAGCACTCTACAGCATGAATTCAGAGAAATGCAGAACGAGTGGTGGGACCATCTGGCATGGACAACCCAGCTGTGAGCTAACCTCAGAGCCTATGGAGGTTTCTGTGAGGCTCTGAAAGCACCAGGTCCAGAGTCTCCTGTGGATAGGACCTCTTCATTGACAACATCTCCATATTCGTTTGCTGTTCCGAGCACAGCCTCTTCATTGCAAACTCCACCATACAGGACACTGTCATCAATTGCATTCCTCAATTCCCACTCACAGAGGAGCTCAACAAACCACTCACTCTTTGAATCATATTCCCCCAAATTGTTTCTATTACAACTCCGACGTCAGTAAGTCCTCACTGTATGAGTAGTCTGATGGTAAAATGAACTGAACTGTTCTTGCTTCTGACGAGGATATAGATCGATGTCCAACTGAAGAAGATCTGTATCTTGATCTGTAGGATCCTGGAGAATGACTTGCATGCTGCGAATCCCTCATGTTGGACTGCTGTAAGTGTGTGAATGCTCCTTCGTGGACTGCTTCAGCTGAGCCAGCGGTCATAGATTCCTCCAGAGTGCTTGCTTGACCTCCATTCCTCCACACAGGGTGACAGACGTTGAAGGAATCTTCTGAGTAGCTCTAGCTGGAGTGAAGCAGCACTCCATCAAGGTCATCATTTGTTCTGTGAATTTCTTCATAAACAGCCGCGTGCTGAAGTTCTGCGGATGCTGAAACTACTGCAGAGTTGATGACTACTGTCTGAGAACGTTGGGGCCTCCTCTGATCTTCAAAATGTCTGTGAAGAGTTGTTGTAGTTACCATCTCTTCTACCAGATGTCTGCGTAGATGCACTGATCCCATTGTCGCAGCTGTAGATCTCAGTGTTGCTGTCTGCTGTGATGTCGTGCTGACGGTTGTAACCTGAGGTAGTAGTATCCGTGGCTCACCAAAGACGTCCACTTCAGCCTGTAGTACAATATCCTTGTTGAAAGATCTCGAGGTAGAGGTAAAATGTGGCCCAGATTCTGGGCATTGGTGCCCTCTTTTCTGGGTGACAAAGTTCTCTGTTTCTTTGTCTGCGATGAGGTTAACTCCGAGGATTTGGAGGATTCCCCGCTAAACCAGAGATCTGCCCCCATGATATGCTCTGCGATTCACAGGAAATACAGACATCAGCAACAGTTACTAAGACACTGTTACTAGCACAATCACCAGTTTGACAAGGTATGATTTGAGAGTACTTTCTAACCCTGTCCTGCGCACATCTACAAACAGCAAATGGTCTGTCTCACAGTTCCTGGACCACATTATTTTGCTGATTGCTCAGGTTCTGAATCTCTTATATCCCTGGGTGTCCTTTTCAATTAAAATGGGTTTGTTTGTTACAATCAAAATTATGTGTATTCAGAAACTTCCCATTAGCCTAAACAAATGAATAGATTAAATTCTGTGTCAGATACGTAAACAACGTTTACAGCAAGTACTGGAAGAAAAAAAATGTAAAAAAAATGTAATCCCCCCCACCTCCCCTCAACCTCCCCCCAAGCTTAAACCATAACTATGTAAATGTCTGTTCTGTAACATTTGACAGAATAATAAAAAAAATTGCAAAACCAAAAAAACAAACAGTAGTGCATAAAGGACATACTATATGTTGGTAAACCCAAGACAGCCACACAATTTCATCAAATGTAACACAAGTTCACTAGATGAAATACATATCCAACAAAGTAAAAAATAAGTACTTTTTAGCAAGAAATTTAAAGCAAGTTAGAGAATAGGTGCCGTATAGGGACTTCATTTGTCTCCCAAACTGTGACCAAAAAGGGTGCCAAACCATCAAGACAGGCTACTCGTGGGTGACTGTGATTTTACTTCCTCTTCAAGGAAGGGGATTTCAAGTGTTCCACTATCAATCGCATAGAGGGAGGAGACAAGGGTAGTAAGCATGAGTCAGGATAAGGAAAAATTTACAATGTTGGATGAACCATTCAGAATAAGAGTGGAGTAAAATAAGGTGTGAGTTGCGCAAAAATAGACAAGATCAGACTAGGTGAAAAATAGTAACATTCTAATGCTGCACTATATTTTTGCCCAAAAAATAAAATACTTAGGTATACAAAAGGCTACGGATAGATTTTAAATTTTGCTTCATTATTTCCAAAGTTAATAAATATATGCAAGTTCAGAGCAAAACACAGCAGGTCAACAATATCTGTAAAGAAACATGCAAGTTAGTCCTTTTATTACACTTCCTTATTACAAGGAGTTCCCAATCTATCTTTGGCTTGGTGACTTTTATGTACTTCAATATATTACTTTTAAAGTTCATTCAATTCTATGTACATTGATTTAGGTGAAATGAATGTAAAAGTTGACAAAAGAAACAAATACAAAATTTTGGTCGCAATTTTGATATAAACAGTTTGTTGAGCTTGTTTACTTGAAGTGATAATTGCATTACTTTCATATATATATAAAACAGTATAGTAATATTTCCCTGTACATGAATAAGGCAAATCTATTTTACTGTAATGTAATGGTGTACAGGGTCACACTGACCCAGCAATAATGATAACATTAACTCTATTTACAGGTACAGAATGAGTTCAGTAGCTAAGATGAGGCCATATTTCCAGGAATTGTGGTGCCAGCTCATGCATATTTCTAGAGATAACTAACCTATTATTGCAAAGATGTACTGTCCATTTTCATGAAATATATCAAACACAATATTCATAATAAATATATAGAAGAACATTTGTTTCTCACTAATCTGATTAAAATCAGATCTGATTTGGTACACTCTGGACAGAAGACATTTCTAATCAGAAATCAGTGTGGGTTCTACACTTTGAGGAAAATCGTGTCAACAAAAAGTTGGAATTTCTGTATATTTCAGGGTACATATAGTATTCCCAGAAATTATTGAGAATCATGTTGCGTCATGTAACTCATTACGTTTATTAACTTCTGGCGTTTTACTTACATAAACATGTTAAAACATCATCCTTTTACAGTCTCGGTCTTGTTTAAGTATTTTGTTAGACCTCCTCGCTCAGCAATGCATGCCTGAATACGCCTAGGCACACTACCCATCAAAGTTTGTAGGTAATCGTGTGACAGGGTATCCCAATATTGGACCACCTCGGCCTTCATATCTTCAATATTTCTCAGTCCCTTTTGGTTTATTCTGTCCTTCATGACTCCCCACACATTCTCAATTGGGTTTAGGTCTGGGCTGTAACTGGGCCAGTCTAAAACTTGAACATTTTCGCCCGACAACCACTGTTTTGTGTAGCGCGCAGTGTGTTTTGGGTCATTATCATGCTGGAAAATCCAATCATCTTCATACAATGTTTGTGCTGTCGGAAGAAGGTGACCATTTAGAATGTCAACGTATCTTTCTTTTGTCAAGTTTCCCGTGAAAACACACAATGGCGTCACTCCGCGAGCCGATATGCCACCCCACATGTGAAACTTCGGGCTATGTTTTGGTCGCTGGTAGATAGGTTTGACAGTATCTTTGGTCCAAATTTTCACACAATTAGGGAAAAGCCAAACAGAACTTTCATCCGAAAAGAAAACATTATCCCAATCTTGATTTTCATGAGCCCAACACCAGTTTAAACGTTTTTCCTTTTGTGCATCTTTCATCAACGGCAGGGAATTCCACGTTTTTTCACCCAATTAAGTCTCTGTAATTCCTGCATAACTGTTTCATTGCATACCTGAGGACTTCCTCTGCTAATCATTTCATTTCTGATGTTCTCAACACTTTTCAATTTGCCCCTACTCACAATCTGCCCAAGTCTTCGGCGATCCACAACACTGAATTTCCTAGGCCGACCTGCCCCTGCTTTGTGCTCTATCCCGGTTCCTGTTTGAGTATTCTTCAAAGTTCTGTATACTGTAGACAGAGGAATACCATGTCTACAAGCTAACACTTTAGCATCAGCCTCACCCCTTTCAAAATCATCTAGAATGAGCTTTCTTTTCTCTCTTGCTGTAAGTTTTGCCATGTCAACACAGGAAGCCGTCTGCTCAGACAAGGGAGATAACTCTTGACGTAATGAGCTGCCTTCAAGAGTTGTCTCCCTTATTTAGTATGCTTAGTGCATAGTGAAAGCCCTTTTTCCAATCTTAGCATCATTAGAAAAAAACAAAGATTTTCTCAATAATTTCTGGGAACACTGTACATGTATATGTTCTAAAATACAGAGCTATTACATTTCAAAACTCACCACTGCTCCAAGTCACAAAAAACACAAGCTGGCTACTATCCTTAGACAGTAGACATATATACTGAGTGAAACAAATAAGGGAACGCCACTTCATGTATTCAAGATTTATTACCACTGTACTATTCAAAGCTGGTGATGAACACTGGACAATATCAAAGGAACGCTTGAGTTTTCCTTTGTTCCTTTATGTTTTTCTCGTAATATATACTTTTCTCACAACTCACACAATCATCACAGAAATTGTACTGACGAATTAGAAAAAAACATTACATACATGTACATGATGTATGTCATAAGTGGGTAACAAGCTAAATGTACTTTCACAACTTGCATGAATAATGTTGACACATGTTGTACATACAAAATCTAAAGAGGTAATTTCTACTTTGCAAAAGAATACCATCAACACGTGATGCATTCCTATGTAGTTTTGTTTATATCTGAGCAGCTTTTATGTACTGTAAATCATGAAAGTAATGTCAAAAATGTGAGTCACATTTTTCTAGATAACATGGTCATGCTGGCATGTGCTGAAATTACGCTTTATTACTTGCCCATAGAAGATACTGCAGTGCAGTATTTTCATGGCAATATTACACTAGTGTAATACCGCTAGACGTATGACGTCATAAGTGTTCAGAGTTATGACGTTACAATGCTAATGCCGCTGTCGCAGTGGTATAAGACATTGTACAACCCATGTAAAGCTGAGAGTCATCATACTGAAAGCCGAGAGCCACAGTTTCTATGAATTTAGGTTGGAGAGTAATAAACAGAATACTAAACTTGCTTCCATAAAATACCATTTTCACTAAACTTTAAGATTTAGTACCAAACATATTTTCACTTATTTGATACCTAATCAGTTACTTGTTTTAATAAAAATGGTATTACAAGGAAGGTCGTTTACTATCCTCTATGTATATATCAAAGCTTACAATAAACAAAGATACTAACTGATTATACAATTTATGAAATAACCCTCAACTAGGTTCTCATCAAGTATAGCAAAGATGAGGACATAAGACCCATGACATAAGCTTAGAGCACTCATTCACAACACACCTCATTGTCTGTTAACCTCATGCTTGTTTTCATTTCAATAACTGATTTAATATCTGAATAAATATCATCGTGCTCTACTAAATATACTGTATTGTTACATGCTGCGTCTGTGCATGGTGCTCTTCTAGGCCACAACTTTCTGTCTGAAGACGTCCAGCATCTGGACAGCTTTGCACTTAACATGGACATTTTCCCCATTACCGACCATGAGAGGCAAGCCAAAGGATAACTCATCCAGCTGCTTGACATTGGGGGCACACAGGAACACATGCACCTGAAATAAATATCTTTCAAGCTAAAGGTTGTCAAAAGTGAATAATAAACGTGAATTGAATTGATTGTATTTTCAAGGTGTTCTTCTACATGAGATTCAATATCATCTAGTGAGCAGTCTTTGTGACTATTTTCAACATTTTGAAGGCATGTTATGAGTGAATGACTTTCAAGGTGAACTTAAGGTAAATTTTGAAATTTGAATGCTGGCCCTAATAAATCAAACCAAAAAAAGAGACCTGAAAGTCAGTCTCCCTTTCCGTCAGTTTCATCAGAGTGCAAAGATAAACAACCAGCCAACCAAAACCAACCTCCAGGCATGCCCGCTTCCTTCACAATCAGTTCCAAATCTATATCCAAGCATATTCACATCCATCACAGTTGGTTTAAAGTCTAAATCCAAGCAAACCCGCATGCCTCGCAATCAGTTCGGGGTGTACATCCAGACATACTCACCTTCCTCTCAAACACCACTTTGTAGAGAGCCACAGGCAGGCCAGCAGCTCTGGAACTCATAACTCTTTCAGCTTCCTTCCTCCAGATTTCCATAAACTGCTCCAGGGTTCTACCTGGAACATGATCATAAGTCTTGAACATGCCTTCTCCTCTTCAGTTTTACAGTATTTGTGATCGACCACTCAGATATGAGTGAGTGAGTGAGTGAGTGAGTTTAGTTTTACGCCGCACTCAGCTATATGGTGGCGGTCTGTAAATAATCGAGTCTGGATCACACAATCCAGAGACCAACAACATGAGCATCGATCTGTGCAACTGGGAACCAATGACATGTGTCAACCAAGTCAGCGAGTCTGACCACCCGATCCCGTTAGTCACCTCTTACGACAAGCATAGTCGCCTTTTACGGCAAGCATGGGTTGCTGAAGGCCTATTCTAACCCGGGACCTTCACGGGTACTCAGATATGACTCCTCTGTGCATGTATATTTCTAATGACACTTATATGTAGGCTGCAAGAGAGATTAGACTTCTACAAGCATTGAATGAGTGAGTGAACCACTGAAAACAGAGAGTCTCATTTCTGTAGCCTATAAAGAAACAACAAAGAGCTGTTCCACTTGAGACATAATAAAGGCTGTATAAAAATATATTGTGGACACTTCATACACTCTGTGGTTTAAGTGTAAACAAGTGTTTGACACTAACGTGGCAATGTCCCCCATTGCTAAAGAAGACTGTACTATACGTAACATATTTATGACTTTTTACAGCTTGGTCACACACAAGATGCGTGAAATGACTGGTATCTGCATAATCACCCAATGCAGGCTGTCAACAAAACTGAAGAGATTGGTTACATTGCTTTATGAGATATCGCATTAACTTAAGTTGAAAAGTGAACAAAGTGTTGTGGTCACACTGGAAATAAGATCATGGTCATCACAATCGACTGATGTCTGTGTAATCCCCGAATGTAAGCTGTCACAAATTTGAAGACAGTGGATACAACAGTTCAGAGATATTGTGTTAACAAGGGTCATAGTGACCTGGAAAATAAGATCAAGGTCACCAAAACGAACTGGTTTCTGTGCGATCCCCCACTGTAAGCTGTCACCAAATTTGAAGATTTGAAGGGTATAACAGTTCATGAGATACCACTTGAACAAGAGTTTGAAAAGTGGTCATAGAATCGGGGTGACCTTGAAAATAAGGTCAAGGTCACCAAAATTAATTAGTGCTTGCATAATCCCACAAGAGTTGTGGTGACCTTGAAAATAAGGTCAATGGCATCCAAATCAACTGGTGTCTGTGTAATCCCCTAATGTTAGCTGTCACCAAATTTGAAGACATTGGGTACAACAGTTCCTGAGATATCATGTTAACAAGAGTTTCAGACTAAGTAAACTCAGTCTCAGTGTATTTTGTTACACTCCACCCCTAAGTCTAACAAAACATAGTAGAAGGTCGCGTCAGGTAATCTTTGAGAGACCAATGACCATCCAATCAAACGTGAGACGGTTAAATAGATTTAACCAATCAGACAACGCCTACTATTTAGGGATTGGAGGGCCTTTCAAAATATTCAGGTCACTGACAAAAATCTCTCCACAAACAAAAATCCGCATATATCACAATTATTTGACCTGCAGTATATACGCTTTGGGGCTTCTGTTGACATGGTTACCATTAGCTAATATTTCTGCAAGATGACATCCTTGAATATTGCCAAAAACACTTTTTTCAGCGACTGTTTACTCACCGTTGTCATGGTTGTATGTACGCCGTGTGCACCACCCGGAATCATTCGGGTATGAACCTTTTTGAGATAAAAAGTTCAAAAGGTATGTGCCAAAGTCCACTTTCACGATTTGGTAAGCTGTGTTCTGATTGGTCAAAGGATACCTGACGCGACCTCCCATAAGGCTTTGTTAGACTCAGTAGTGGAGTGTAACGAAAAGTACTGAGGATAAGTTTACTTAGACTGACAAGAGTTTGAAAAGTGGTCAAAGAAACTTGGTGAGATTGAAAATAAGGTTAAGGTCAACCAAATCAACTGGTGTCTTTGTCATCACCCAATGTAGGCTGTCACCAAATTCAAAGACATTGGGTACAACAGTTCATGAGATATCGTGGTAACAAGAATCAGGACATGCATGTGTACGAACATACAAATACAGGTGATGGTAGTGTTTTGTGTGTTCTGTTTTCTTCCCCTAAAATATAACTTTATGAGCAGTGGTCACTAAGACGTAAATCCAAATCATTTAATATGGCTCGAGAATACATGGATCCCTCCTTGAGACTGGGCTTTTGAAATCTGCCAATGTTCACCTGATTTGACCTTCAACATAGGTTTCCTCTTTGCACAGTTATAGAATATTGAAGCAAAAGATCTAATTGTAATGAGATTGAATAACACAGTCCAGTCTGTTGAACTGAACACAAATTTTAAGTTTGTTTTAACACAAACTATACTATATCATATGCTAACAATGCTGTTAAGTTTTAAGCTCAGCATATACATTTTGCTATGTGAAATAGGTTTCAGTGGAAACCATTTATGAACCTAATATAATTTTGATTTCTGTTGTCATGTGTGTGTGTGTGTGTGTGTGTGTGTGTGTGTGTGTGTGTGTGTGTGTGTGTGTGTGAGTGAGTGAGTGAGTGAGTGAGTGAGTGAGTGAGTGAGGTTTTAAGCCGCTTTTACAATATTCCAACAATACCACGGAGGGGGACACCAGAAATGGGATTCGCACAATATACACTCCTACCTGTATATTCCAAGTCAAACTCAAGCCAATAGAGGTCACTGTCTGGCAATGGGCATGGGGGTGAGACATTACTGACTCCCAGGAAGTTGGCAAAGTCCTCATAATTGTAGAGAGGGCTGCACGTCACACACACGTTGCCAAGGCGATACAACCCTGCAATTGTCCTTTCTAGTCCAACAACATCAGCAACCTCAATGACTGAAACAACACCATGATGAGCAGACGTCAATATGACGGAACAGACACAGAGTTCTTAATACTTATCAGAAATAACTGAAATTTGCATTCAAAAATATGTACATGTATACTGATCACAATTTCATGAAAATCCTATTTACATTTCTGTTCAAATCTCAGTATAATATATATGATGTATTTGTTATACATTCTGTTCATTCTATCATTTGCAATCTCATGGGTACAACCTTCACATGATTTACGTCTGTCTTCTGTCTTTCATAGAAATGGCTTATGGTTTCAAACAACATGTAAATAATGACATGTGGATTTATACAACACATCTATAAATAAACTTGTTGGTTCACGACTGAAGCTTTAACTAACCCAACATCAGACAAAGCCATAAAATACACAGGTCATTTCATGCTCTATCAATACAAAGAGCAGTCAAGATATTGTTTGTTTGCCTGATGTTGATTTGTCCTGCTTGATACTAGGATGCTAAGACACTATAGAAAGCAGTATTCCACCTGCAAGACAGCAAGCAGCCTGTGTACATCCTTAATATACCCTGGATGCATCTATGGCCTCTTTATTACCTCCCTTTGCTGTTATTTTTTTTCCAATTAGATGTTTATGTTGGGAAGTTGAGTGTAGTAATCATAATTCATTTTCGCTTTTAAAATTATCTAACTGATTCAACTTGGCAAAAAAAAACATGCACAAGTTCTCTAAAAGAGGTAGGAGTTTTATATAATTTTAAAGTTTCGGGCCTATCAATTTGTCTGTATGATTTCCCCCAAATCTGAGTCACACTGCGAACAAACCTTTGCAGCTGCGACTGCTATCTTTGTTGACATTGGCAAGTTCGGTTGTAATGCTGGAATAGCTGATCGGCTACTGTGAGAATGTGGAGCCAGCAAAGGGAGGTAACAAAATTATCACATCAACCTGTAGATGCCTCCAGGGTATAATGGAAATTCATGAGAACATATACCCGGGAGATATCGAGGATGGCCTACATAATAGTATGATAATATCACACAGTACAGCAATTGATAATCACACTGAATTTGTTCTGCAAATGAATTACTTATTTTCATAAAGCAGTTACTGGTGTATGTTTGTTAAAGACAACAATACAGAAAGATGTGGACTGTTACCATGAAATCTTTACTCAAAAACAAGCTATAACGATATATAGAATTTTTCATCATGATCACTGATACTAGTAATAAAGCACATATCTCCTGTTTATCCGAAGTGTTAGGTATAGCTTTGGTTTGTTAACAGTATCGACTAAATCTCACAAAGACTGCTTTTAATGTGCCAAAAAGACTCCACTGATCTACACTGACTGAGGTGAAATTAGTTAGGAATTAAAAGCTTGTAAGACTGTTTCACACAGTGAACATATTATGATCTTGTTTAGAAATGAGTGAGTGAGTGTGTAAGCGTGTGAGTGAGTGAGTTTTACATGGCTTGTAGCAATATTCCAGCATTTTCATAGAACCAAACTCAGGTCTTTGGCGTGACAAGCTAACGCTGTAACAACTGAGCTACCCATCTCCCCTTAATGAGGTTAAGACACTGATGACTATCTCATTCAGAACCATTCATGGAGAATGTTTAGCTATATGATCGATTGTACACAGACATTATCAAATGTTGCTAAAGTAGTTGGTACTAAAATATCCATAACATACCATATTTGTATTAAATGGAATAAAGTAAATATCAACTATAATATAAATAATCAATAAATGGAATAACTACATAATATTGTGAGTAATACATATAAACTCACTAGCTACTATCTGGGGCTCTCCAGTTACCTGTGTAGGCACAAAAGAAAAGTAATAAGATAAATACAAACAACAAATAAATAAAAGCAAAAAATGTAAATAATAATGTATATAAATACACATAACACAAAAGTAGTGAATTCGTGCCCAAAAGAAATTCAAATTTGAAAATTTATCCTTCTGCTGGTCTTCTACAGAGATGGATTTCTAGGTGTTCTTGAAAGGCATTTTGAAGCTGGACAAACGTGAATGCATGACAGACTTTTATGGATAATAATTTCGTTTTGAGCTTTATATGACATTTCAGAGCCTAATTCTTCCCTCTTCATCCGTGTTTTTATGGATAACAACTTTTTATGATGATTCAGACCCAATTCTTCATCCTTCATCAGATGAATACTAATGAAGAGACAAGAATTCTCTCTGAAACAGTGTATAAAGAACAAAATAAAGTTGTCATTCATACAAACGTGCCACGCATTGATAGATATCTTGTTTCTCAATATGTGCCCACCCTAACAATTGCCCTTTGTTCTTTTTAAACATTGTCAAATAAATGCCATTTGCAGCTAAGATTTTGCAAATGCTATCCATGGCAGGCAGCCTTAAACATTCATTTTCTGTGAGTCTTGTGCACTACAGGACACAGCAGACATGGGGAAGGCTACCAGTGAAGGTACCACATGGTCAGTATTGAGACAGGGACAGATTCATGACGTACAAGATTTCCCCCACTAAATGCAAAAGGAATTAACCTGATATCTTTTAAACTGGCAATGTAGTGCCTAGTTAAATGATGGTGGGTTTAGAATTTGATAGAATGCTGAAGTGAGAAAACACGAGCCATAAAACAATTATAAGTATGAAGTTACCATGTGCTCATTTGAATATGTCTTGTTAAGGTGTGATTGTGCAAAAACGCATTTTATTTTCATCTTCACAAATAGTGTGCTCATGCATAAAGGTCCAGCCAGTCATTTTTAGCTTAAGTTTTTATGGTAGGTAATGCATGAATATTTATTTATCCAATACACCTGGGAAATAACAAATCATAGAACGTGGAGTTATTTAAGACGAACAACTGGATAGATGGGCATATAAAACAAAGTTACATTAATTTGATTTCGTTGATTGCATGCATTCTGAAATATTGCTGAGTGTGGCGTAAAACTAAATTCACTCATCCACTGAATTAATAGTTGTTGCCATGAGGTACCGTCAAAATGCTGTGAAACCAACTCTCTCCCACTGGCTAATCACAACTGAAATGGTGCTTGAATTTCAGGTACTTTTATATATTGAACCTTAATGACAAACCAAGACCCTGAAATGCCATTCATACTGGATCTTGATACCTGAAAGAAAAAATCAATCTATTAAATTTCACTCATAATTTTTTTTCAATAGCTAATTCACTTCATAATAGTTGTTTACTGAAGAGGATCCTTATAGATTAGATTCAATTTTCACTACAACAATCACACCAAGAATAACCAAAACACATTTATAAATAAGAGGACCAGGTGGGTGTAATAAGCACGTTGATTTTAGATAAACAATAAGTCTACGAAAAAAACACAATTAAGAAATCTTGGACAATAATTAAGTAGTCATACCTTCCTTGTATAATTACCAATGTAAAATAAAACTTTGCAAACTATGTAGCTATAAATCATATTGTATTATCAATGTTAAAACAGCCGACTTGTGTAAACTTACCTCCACCGGAAGCAGGGTTGGATCAAATATCAGGCAATTCAGTTGCGATCATGAACCCAGTTATGCTGTAAGATGTGATGAAAGGTGTCCAAAGAAATGCATGTAAAAGTGGAGCCTTCCTCTGTCTCATTTGAAGTTTTTAAGCTGCATAAAAGGCTGCGCCGACCATATGGTACCTTTACTGAGCCTCTTAATATTTTCAATTTTGAGGCTTTTATCTTAACAATCTGTAAATAAGGGTTTTACAACCATTACGACATAAAAACAAAAATCATGAAATTCAAGCCTTCTACTCATCTGTTCAAATTTCTGTCAGTATCTCTGAATCTGTGATTGACCATGTGGTCCCTTCAACGGTAGCCTTCCCAATATTATGTAAAGCTAGCTAATAGCATTTTGTACACATATAACAATGTTTCAGTATAGGTCCTTCGTTACAATGTTGTCAAGCAAAACTGTAGAAGGATCTATATTGAAATGCAGCTATAGTGGTATGTATAAAAGGTGTTATCCATAAATTGTGTACACTTTGTGTATATCATTTGTTGATTTTATACTTTTTGTAGCAAAACTGAAGCAATGACAAATGGTTCGAAATTTTATCTTTACACAGCTGTAGTCATCATTAAGGACTTTCATCAACAGATGTTTACTGGTCTTCATCAGGGTTTTGTTGTCTCAGGCTAGTGCACTAGCATGAGTTTTGAAAGCAGAACATATCAGGAATGTAGCCCTCGGACATGTCCCTTGACACTTCAAGATACACAGAGGTCAAAGTCCCATGCCAGTATAGGTCAACCTCTACATAACTGGGTGTACTTTCATAGATTTGGGCCCTACTGTTGAGCCACAAAAAAATCATGACATCAAGAGCCAAGGATTTGTTTGTAAATGGCCTAAAACACATACGGGTACCATCCTCTGCTCAAACAAATCTACTTTGGGACACAAATCACACAATATATATCCTTTCTGGTTTGAATTTAAATTAAAGTTGTTTCATGTCCTTTTCTGAAAACATAACAGTAGCGCACAATCTTGCTGTGACGTTAACACATGAATCTAGTCTTACCATCTTGTTTGTCACAATATATTTACATGTTCAAATCTTTTATCTAAATGTTTATTATATGGTGACACATACCGTATAAAGATAGCTGCCAATGCATTATTCTTACTATATTATGCTTGGACATTCATCTCAAATTGACAAACGTGAATTTTAATCACAGTGAACACTGAAGGCAGAGCTAGAAACATTTAACAGACAATCGCTACACGTAGCATAAACACAAACGGCCAGGCCTACTTTGAACTTGTGAAGTATCTTGGTGTGGCTGGAGTAATTTTGCACCAGCCCTGCGAGTTTTGACACAAACAGGACCATGTCCATCCCTTCCTTGTGAGGAATCACATTGATGTTCACAAAGTAGATCTTAGACATAATGCATGGGTGGAAGGGACTGTAAAACAAAGCAAGTTCTTCGTATCTCCGCGAACGTCGCCTCTGTACATTGCCTTGCAGTTGTGAGAGTTACTTCCCATGAATAGTCTAACACTGTTTACCAATGGGAAAGACATTAAATCTGGATCCCATTGTGAATATTACGCCGCATTAATGCCTAACGACAATAGCTGCAATGTAACATTGGTTCGATTACAGAGTACGTTCGCCACTTCATTATGTTGCTATTTTACCACCATGTTTATCTTATTCCACCAATATTTTTTCCCTCTGATTAAAATCAAAGCGTTACGGTTAAGGTTAGGTTAGGGTGGCGAACGTATTTTATAGTGACTCCATGACATTTTCATTAATCTTTCCACCCCGTTGGATTTTAGCAGGGCGCCTATATAGAGCACAGGCGATCGATGCATAGGGTATGCCCCTACAGTATTATACAACATTATACAACAGCACACCCTATGCATCGATCGCCTGTGATATAGAGAGGGAGAAGCAACTCCTCGAAAAGCCGTTGAACATATGCCTCGCCTCGTTACGTGAACAGTGTAGACAATAAGGCGGCAACTTAGTATGTAAGACTGAGCCCTGTTTATTTTCAACAGCTGATTAAATTCACTGAGTGTTGTGACAACTGAAAACCTATATGTAGAAGTTAAGTTAACTGTTTGTCACTTCAGTTAAAGTCAAATAATTGTTTTCGTGTCAGTATTGCGATAGTAGATTTGTAGTTAAATTTCAAGTCGGTATGTTATAACTCACTGGATCCCTTTCTCGATTCACTCATATATCATATATCGGTATATGGTCTCTGATTCACTAAATTAAGTCGATAAAGAGTTCTTTCACACATTCGTTTAATTTTTAAAAGGGAAAGTTTTATGACTTTAAAAAATGGTTACGGTATATTTGAGGTGTGTGAAAAATATGACATATCGCCGATCTGTTCTGATCGGTCATTGAAATACTACCCGAAGTTTTTTTTAGTGTCCCTAGTTATTGCTTCAAAAACATCTTTCACATCCACCTTTCATTCTTATGAGGGGAATATACTACCGGGTGAAATGTGTTTGCATGTAATAGTGATAGTTTCATCATCTAAAAAATATATGTTAGGGTGTATCTGAGGTGTGTGAAAAATGTGACATATCGCCGATCTGTTCTGATTAGTCATGGAAATACTACACTGCGTTGCTATTGTGTTTCTAGTTATTATTCTAAAACATCTTTCACATACACCTTCAATTTTTATAAATGGACTATAACATCAGGGGAAAGTATTTTGCAAGTAATAGTGATAGTTTTATGATTTTAGAAAAAATCTTTCTTTCTTGTTGATCTTAATATTTTTTGTTGATCCTATTTGACAAAACTGGAAAGGTGTTTATAACGCTTTGTGATAATTTTAAACTTTCTGTTTTTGAGTGGTGTGTGACAGTGTCAGTTAACATTTTGTTTATGTCCTTGCCATTCCCCACATGCAGTAAGATATCTGAATTAACTATTAATTTTAATAAAAATGCTCCAAAGTAGATTTTTTTTAAAAGGACAGCTGATGTTAATACATGTGTTACTTCTGCGATACTTCAGCGTTCTTAAACATGTTTTGGGAGGGATGGCCGTGCGCTGGGAAGGAACGCAGTCACTGTGTGCGTGGAGACACACGTTAATTAGTACAAATGGTAAAGAAAGCAAGAGAGTGACCTATCCCTGTTGTAGATTATCCCTGGTTTAATGTAACGAAAGACAGTGAAATTATAATAGCAGGGATCATCAACAGCATTCTGTATATAATCTCCCTGATAACTGATGTTGGATCAAGACCCACAGCCGGGGTCTCAGAAACGACGAATGGATCGGTGTGATGTTTGTACGTTTGTTGAGCCCTTATATACGTTATACCAGGGAGTCTATATAGAGGTAGGTATATTTTGTAGAGTATCCCTGGTTATACCTGCATGTGTGGAATGTCAAAGCTGTTGGATCAGATGGAGCGGAGAGCATATGGTAATGTATCATAGCGTCTCTAGTTGAAGCAATATTCTGTGTTGTTGAGTACAGGGGTTATTTAGTCTGAGGCGTGACAGGTAACTTATGTTTGGAGGATAACCAAACGAGGGATAAACCGGTATCGACCCGGGAGCGCGACATTTGGAATTTTACAATTCAAATCCAAAGCGAGTCAGAATGCAAAGTCCCGTTACCCCGACATTTGTTAATTGATAAAACAGCAAGCCGTTACGATTACACAATGCCATATAGAAAGTGGTCAAATGTAGCATGTGTTATATCTGGGCTTACAATGTCTTGGTAAAGTACAATTTCTAGTACTTTTTTGAGTTGAGTCCCATCCGGGATTCGACCCCACACAATGAGAATGAGGCACCTAATCGCCAGCACACAATGCCAGCCGTCTAACCCTTCCAGAAGTCGTGGTGGCTGTGTCAATATTTTAATGATTGTTTGTGAAACAACTTCTAAATTCTTACGACAAAAATTCTGTAAATGCCTCACAGAGTTGGTAGGATGTTATGATTATGATCAGCATTTCATTGAGTATTTTATGTTTATTAGCTTTCGAGTTGGATTGCAATTCATCAATATGCTTTTGAGCCAAACGGACTATACGGTAATGAAACTGGGGAAATACATGGCGTACGATTCCGATTTACAAATAGTATCCAGTCATGTCGATCTGCGTGTGGTCATGCCACCTGTATGTTTGGAGACGTTTAATACGATGCTTTTCTATGTATTAGGTATCATACGCTTTTACATATCAACGTAAACGTAATGAAAGAAAGACACTTAAGATGTTAATCAATAGATGAGTCATGTTTAACACACATGAAAAAGCACAAAGTATAATTGAGATGACCCCTTGCGCCAGTCGGCAGCAGCGCATGCATTTCGTGCCAGGTGAGTCGACTTTCCGTTGTCATACCTGACTGCTCTTTTTAACTGACATCTATAACAGGAGCTAGTCGTATTTTTGCCCGATTTTACGAGTAAACATGCTTTCCTGGACATCCTCTGACGCAACCCACAGAATGCCCAGTTAGGCCGAAGTGAGTTATTTCGAACAGGGAAAATCTCTGTATGGTTCCCATGTTTGGACACAACCTATTTGCTGTTGTGAAAAGAACCGAAAACAGGCTTTTTCTCTTTCCAACAGTACTTTAGTAATTACAGTATGTGCCCCCCCCCCACCCCCCCTCCCCCGAAAGGCCGCAAAACAACCCGCTGTTTTAAATGCTCATTTTCAATAATTATTAAGATAGGTTTGATGTCTGCACAGTTTCCATTCACTTATATCACCAAAGTGATTAAATACTGGTGTCGCCTATTATATATGCCTTATAATAGGCTGCCAAAACATTGTTATATCATGCCCAAGTCCTTAGATGATGCTGGCCGAAATACTTGGGCAACTTGTGTCAGACATATTTTATTTAAGTACGGTTTTGACTATGCATGGATCAATCAGGATGTTGGCAATGTTGATTACTTCATATTCTTGTTTAAGCAGAGACTTTAAGATAATCTTAAACAATGTTGGTTCACTTCAGTCCAAAACTCTAATAAATGTTTTTATTACTCCCAATTCAAGACACTCTTAAATGTGGAAAGATATTTAAATTCTGATATTCCTTTACATCTGCATTGATCTGCATTGTCGAGATTTAGATGTGGTAATTTTAATTTGACAGTTGAAACTGGAAGATACAATAAAGTTAAATACAATGGGAGATTATGGTTTTTTTTTTTTAAATTGAATGACAAAAATGACGTTGAAGATGAATTTCATCTCCTCCTGAAGTGTGAACGCTTTTCGGATTTAAGATTAATATATATTCAGAAATATTTGACTGATTTTTATTCCAAATGCCAATTTTATTAATGTTATGAAAACAAGCAATGACTATGTTATAAAAGATGTTAGTATGTTTCTGTACTATGTACTTCAGCTCACTAAAAATGCTTCTTTTAAACAGCATGTGCACTAAATCCAACACCATATGCAAATGACTGTATGACTGTCTGTCTGTCCATTCACTTATATTCCTCAAATGTCCCCACTCATGTCTATAACTGGACAGCGGTACAAAAGCCTTCCGTCAACAGCGACTCTGTCTACATGTAATTCTTTTATAATTGGCATATAATGGGGAGTTTACAATATTGATGACACATTCCCTGAATCCGGACAAATACACTTAAGGCCACAAGATATGGAAATGCATGACAAATAATGTTCGAAAACTCACGGTTTCTTCTAAACTGGTTAGACTCCAGATGCAAATGTCATGTATGGAAGTATGAGTAACTAACTCTCTCCTGCCATCTTCTTACTGCAAATATTATTTATGTTCGAATTACATTTTATCATATGAGTTACATGGCATATATTTTTAATAGTGCAGGTTACCAAAATAGAATCGACAACATACATAATCTGTATTAAAAGCATTGTCGATTTACAGTTCTTCTACATCATACATGTGTATGTATATGTTTCAGAAGTATTACAGCTGTACGATGTGGTTTGTAAACATTCGGGTCTGGACATGCCATCCATAGCAACGATTATAGCGACAAACCAGAAGGAAATGTTGAGTATATGGGAAGCACATCGCTGAGACATTGTGTTCCTTCTTGACTGCAAATATACCCAAGATCCGCCGGGCACTAGATGTGACAAAGAACGATAAAACATATATTTTGCTCGGTACCAGAGTGCTTGCTGGAACCCTTTGTTCCTTCCTTACTTCATAGATACCCAAGATCCACCGGGCACAACATAAAGAACGATGATAAAGAACGACAAAGAATAATACGTGTACATCAGCTACCAATGAGGCACTGAAGATCACGACTGAAGATCATTTATCATATTCACCCTTGACACAGAAATAGGCAAGATTTTGAAGACATGTCCAACTAAATCGTGCACTTTAGATCCCATTCCGAAATGGCTTTTGAAACGGTGTACGGATTAAATATAAGTTACACTGGTGTATACGAAGATTGTCAATCAGTCGATGCCACGAGGCCAGGTTCCATAGTCTCCCATGGAAACACCAGTCACTCCGTGACTAGAGAAAGCTTGCTACATATATGTTCAGACACACTCCTGCGGTGTCTGACCTATCTCTCCTTAGCTGAAAAAACCGTGATGTGTTAGCTTGTCTTCAAGACCTTCTATCTCTCCTTAGCTGGAAAAACCGTGTTGTGTTAGCTCGTCTTCAAGACCTTCTATTTCTCCTTAGCTGAAAAACCGTGTTTGTGTTAGCTCGTCTTCAAGACCTTCTTTCCCTCCTTGGCTGAAAAAAACCGTGTTGTTAGCTCGTCTTCAAGACCTTCTATCTCTCCTTAGCTGAAAAAAACGTGTTGTGTTAGCTCGTCTTCAAGACCTTCTATTTCTCCTTAGCTGAAAAAACGTGTCGTGTTAGCTCGTCTTCAAGATCTTCTATGTCTCCTTAGCTGAAAAAACGTGTTGTGTTAGCTCGTCTTCAAGACCTTCTATCTCTCCTTAGCTGAAAAGAAACGTGTTGTGTTAGCTCGTCTTTAAGGCCTTCTATTTCTCCTTAGCTGTAAAAACCGTGTTGTGTTAGCTCGTCTTCAAGACCTTCTATCTATCCTTAGCTGAAAAAACCGTGTTGTGTTAGCTCGTCTTCAAGACCCTCTATCTATCCTTAGCTGAAAAAAACGTGTTGTGTTAGCTCGTCTTCAAGACCTATTTCTCCTTAGCTGAAAAAACCGTGTTGTGTTAGCTCGTCGTCAAGACCTTCTATTTCTCCTTAGCTGAAAAAACGTGTTGTGTTAGCTCGTCTTCAAGACCTTCTATCTCTCCTTAGCTGAAAAAAAACGTGTTGTGTTAGCTCGTCTTCAAGACCTTCTATCTCTCCTTAGCTGGAAAAACCGTGTTGTGTTAGCTCGTCTTCAAGACCTTCTATCTCTCCTTAGCTGGAAAAACCGTGTTGTGTTAGCTCGTCTTCAAGACCTTCTATCTCTCCTTAGCTGTAAAAACCGTGTTAGCTCGTCTTCAAGACCTTCTATCTCTCCTTAACTGAAAAAAACGTGTTGTGTTAGCTCGTCGTCAAGACCTTCTATTTCTCCTTAGCTGAAAAAACGTGTTGTGTTAGCTCGTCTTCAAGACCTTCTATTTCTCCTTAGCTGAAAAAACGTGTTGTGTTAGCTCGTCTTCAAGACCTTCTATCTCTCCTTAGCTGAAAAAAACGTGTTGTGTTAGCTCGTCTTCAAGACCTTCTATCTCTCCTTAGCTGGAAAAACCGTGTTGTGTTAGCTCGTCTTCAAGACCTTCTATCTATCCTTAGCTGAAAAACCGTGTTGTGTTAGCTCGTCTTCAAGACCTTCTATCTATCCTTAGCTGAAAAAAACGTGTTGTGTTAGCTCGTCTTCAAGACGTATCTCTCCTTAGCTGAAAAAACCGTGTTGTGTTAGCCCGTCAAGACCTTCTATCTCTCCTTAGCTGAAAAAACGTGTTGTGTTAGCTCGTCTTCAAGACCTTCTATCTCTCCTTAGTTGAAAAAAACGTGTTGTGATAGCTCGTCTTCAAGACCTTCTATCCCTCCTTAGCTGAAAAAACGTGTTGTGTTAGCTCGTCTTCAAGACCTTCTATCCCTCCTTAGCTGAAAAAAACCCGTGTTGTGTTAGCTCGTCTTCAAGACCTTCTATCTCTCCTTAGCTGAAAAAAACGTGGATCCCCTGGATCCGCCTATGCATTAATATAAGGGTAACGTTATTTTTCAGGGCATTGTCATTTGCAGAAGCCAGAGGTCTTTCATTAACTGTTGAAATAACAGCTTAGCTACTTACGTCACCAAACGGCGGGTTTGATAATGGCCCGTCGTCAAGCATTTTGCGGGCATTATCAAGTTACAGTGGCCCGCTCATTTCTGATAACGTGCGGGGGTTTAAATGATAATTCTATCAATTTTAGCTATAAAACAGTATAATCATACATAGAGGATATAAGGCTTTGAAGTCTAATTACCTGAAGTCGCCTTGCCTGAACGGGTTAGGCGGTAGACTTTCTATGCTGGCGATTAGGTGCCTGACTCTGAGGGTGCGGGTTAGGCGGTAGACTTTCTATGCTGGCGATTAGGTGCCTGACTCTGAGGGTGCGGGTTAGGTGGTAGACTTTCTATGCTGGCGATTAGGTGCCTGACTCTGAGGGTGCGGGTTCGAATCCCGCATGGGATTCAACCATAAAAGTACTAGAATTTGTACTTCACTCAGAAAGTGTAACCCTAAATATGACATGTCATATCTAACCACTTTCTAGATGGCACTGTGTAAATCAATGCAATAGCCGAAGTTAACCGACGATAAGACGAGACCGCCTCATCATTTGTTCAAGACAATTGCTACCTCCAATAGTGCCAACTTTACAGTCGGAGAGTGCACTGTCAATCAAAGTGACGGAGCAGGAATTTGGATGAAGCAGAAGTGGTCAAGTTATTAATATCAAAAGCGGGCATCAACCAAGTCGAGAAGTCTTACTGTCCATCTCTCATTCGCCTTAAACGACAAGCAAACGTTGCTGAAGACAGCTTTCAATCTGCATCTACACAGGGCATCCTCTGATCAAATGAACTTACACTGAATCAAGAGTCTATCAAACAAACAAAATACGGCATCACCTTTCTTGTTTTTTATAAGAGGAATTCCGCATTGCAGATGTGTGTGAAAAATGCGTATTTTAGTCCTACGTTAAAGACGCTAAATAGATGGATAAAAGTGACAAGAGTTGAATGTACAGAACTACTATGAATTGAATACTGACATACCGATGAAATGTTTCGAGAATCAATGCGTGCCATTCGAGACACGCAAATTGGTTTGATAAAGGACACCGGAGCCTGGATATTGATTCAAAGCTCCATTCCAACGCGTGCTACGTTCGCTACGTTCGGCACGATACAGAAGTTGTAGAGAACGAGATAACGCTGCGAGGAGCGATATTGATCCTGGCCGCGCGTCAGGACGATTGGAGGTATCAGACGATTCTATTTTGGCATCGTAGGTTTGGATGTTTTGGTTCTTCATCGCGATGCAAAGATATCAATCGCATAGAACACGTTTCCGCATATTATTCCAAAATGCGACAGCGTCTACAATGTCATCCAATGCTGATCATCACCCATTTTACCGATCATCATAACTTTTCATCTCAGTGACGCGAGAATGGAATGTCCCGCAAGGAAAATGGCCACTGACATCAGAAGCAGAAATTATATCACACAGACGAAGCTAGTATGTGAAATATGACAGACACAACACGAGCTGAAATGCATGGAGGATTCTTTGCTGGGATGGTGTCTTGCTCAAGATGTACTGGAAACGACCACGATTTAGCCAGAAGCGGGGACCTGAAATTATTGGTGCACAGTAGCCATTGCTGTTCGCTGTAGGTTGTTGAGTCTGTGATAACGACCCGGCATAAATACTCTTGTTTACTTCGCTGAGCTGCGTTCAAGATGGCCACCAGAGCAGCTACATGTAAGTGATATATAGAAAATTGTCTTTGCTACGTCTGATGGTTTGTGTATTAATAATCATTTTAGTCACCTTAGTAAGCGCTCACTTGCCTAGAACATTTTATTAATTAAGATCATGCACACTGCATTTTCGAAGACAGTGATGTACTGAATTAAACGTAGTTCAAATATCAGTGAAGATAAATCGATTATATTATGGTTATATGGACTTAATAGAAAGAAAACTATATCTGCAGTTATTTAGTTCTTGAATATGTGCATCATGTTGGGAACCATTTTCTGTTTCATTTTCGAAGACAGTGATGTACTGAATTAAACGTAGTTCAAATATCAGTGAAGATAAATCGATTATATTATGGTTATATGGATTTAATAGAAAGAAAACTATATCTGCAGTTATTTAGTTCTTGAATATGTGCATCATGTTGGGAACCATTTTCTGTTTCCAGTTAGGAAGATAGACAACACTGCTCCCCCAGATTTTACTAATGCTTCTTCATGACCAGATTTCCATTTAATGAATTCCTGTGGTGCTTGAGAACATTGACCATGCTGTATCCAAATGAACAGTCTTGCACAAAGGCTTGCACAAACTAAAGTAACACAGCACATGTCAGAGTGGTTTTAGTAACCAGTTCAAACAGTGCATCACAGCAAGCTCATGCCTAGTCTTTCTGTAAACTAATGGTCAAAATAATGTAAACCATTACCATGCTTGCTGTTTACTGAACTGAAAGTTGAAACAACTGTTGTTGTTTGAAGGATATGATGTATGATATATCAGTCAGTTGTAGCGTATTATGCAGATTTTTTGAAAGTTTTAGATAAATTATGAGATCATGTAGAAGTACTGAAACTATTCCTTGAATGCTTAGAGCTTATGAGGCTTATGAGGTCAGACAGACATCTGAAACTTACAGGACCCAATATCCTGTTATTTTGAATCACCATCGTGAACACTGACCGTCCCCATTATACATCCGCTGAATGTCACATGACCCATCAATTTGATCAAGAAGTACTTATCGAAACTTGTATTGGAAGTAAAAGAGCGATGTTCATATTGTCCCATGTAAGAAACTTGTACTGGAAGTTAAAGAACGATGTTCATATTGTCCCATGTAAAATGGTCACTCTGTTAATCATGTTGATTGATAATCTGATCATAAACTGTCATGAAACTTTTTATCATTTATCTATGATTTGTTATTGTCGAGACTGGCTAGGGTTTCTATTGTAAACATTCTTTACACTATATGTTTGGCTGCCAGTGCTCCGCCAAGTGCTGCTTCAGTGTTGGGCCACCTGTAGTTGCAACAACTCAAACTGATTTCCCTACAACTGACATAAAAAATGTTGTAACAGGTGAAGCATTGAAACCCAGACCAATAGATTTGTTTTTTCTTGCAGTCACCTCCAAGATTCGGAACTTGAAAGATTACCATTACCGAATCACCAACAACTTGACCCCACTCCCTACTGGGTCGGACATTGCCAACACCCTCAAGTACTTCTCCACCACCCTGCTCAAGTCAGTCAAGTTGCTTCTTCTGTTGTGCTTAGTTTGTTATGGTTAATTGTTACAGTTTGCTGTTTTCAATTAATGAAATGTAACTGGAAAAGGTTCCATCAAATTATTTGGTATTTTAATTATGATAGTTATGGAAATTGTTAAATTCTTTAGACCTAATGTACACTATACTCATTATGTTCTGGTTGTGACATGTCATATCATGATTGATATGAACATTACCAAACTTTGAATATACATGTATATCATGGGCGGTTGGGGAACCTAGTGGTTAAAGTGTTTGCGCGTCACGTCTGAGACCCGGTTGATTCCCCACATGGGTATAATCTGTGAAGCCTTTTTTCGGGTGTCCCCTGCTGGAATATTGCTAAAAACGGCGGAAAACTAAACTCACTCACTCACTCATATGTATATTGCAAATGGACAGCAAATTACTGTCAAGTGGTTTAGGACAGATGATATAAAGAAGTCATCTCTGTCATTCTCTGAACATCAGAATCATTAATTGTTGATTCATTGATGTGAATTAGAGTGTAAAATACATGCACAGAACACTTTTAGGAATATGACGATGAGGGAAATGAATCAGTCCATGGGCTGAGGTCTCGGAGTTCTTCCCAATCCTGAATGTTTACTTCTTCAAAGTTGTGAACTATTTTTTTCTCACTTATAAACTACATAATACAGGAAATATATTGTAAAAGTAAAGAGATCTGTAGAATATACCAGGGATGGGAATACCAATATCAATGGGATGACAGGTTTTTGAGATGATATTGAGAGGCTCATAACATGTATGAAATTTATCATTTGTTCAGTGTGTCCACTGTTTGGTTTTTGTTTTTTTTGTCAGTGTGTTGAAGGATGTCCCCAATATACCAGCCGAGAGCTATGGACCAAGACAGCGTGACAGTGTGCGTCTCTCTGTGTTCCCCAACCTCAACTACTGCGGTCTCTACCACTCCGTTCTCAATATCATTGATCTGTTCCCAATGTCACAGATGGAACCAACACAAGGTAATTTGAGATGTGTTTGCTGATCTTTATGACTGGGAACTCTCTCTATTGACGGTGTTGTTTCCACATTATCATACAGAAATATTTTGTCTTTTTCAGATGTACATTCTTAGTGTTTTTGATGTTTTTCATGTTCAAAGTTCATTTTATGAAACTGCACAAACTTTGATGATGACTACAAAGTCACATTCCACTCATATTATACCATTGTAAAATCTTTGTTCACTGATGGTTTCATGTAATCTGTATCCAAGTGAAAGTGAATAAAAAAATGAAAAAAAAAAAGATTTTGTGATGACAAATCTGAGCATGGTGTGCACTTTGTGTCAGTGAAGTGATGTGACATGTTACTCAGTGTTATACTCAGTGTTAGACAGCAGGCATTCCTGAGGTCCACGGCAAATGCAGGTTGAAAGTTGCAAATTTGTCATAGTTATTGTGATGATAAATGATGCTTTTGATTGTCCAAGGAAAGTTGAACAAAAGAACCTTAAGAACTAGCACATATGCTTAGCTTTTTGTCATGCACCATGAAATTTCATGCTATTTTCTTAACTTACACGTGCTGAATGTGATTGTGAATATCTTGATTTTGATAGAATCCTAAGCCTAACTCATGCACCTGACATGTGTTCATTACTGGGGTATGTGAAATAATGTGATAAAGGTGATTCTTTTCAAAACCTGTTTTGGTGAAGCGTGTAGTTTGTGTCACGACATTTAAAAAAATGAAACTAAAGTGTCCTGGTGTAATAATACTGTTTTCTGTCTTACTGCAGCTCTGAATGTGGGTGAGGCAGTTCTGAATGTGCTGGGATGGCTGGTGCCCTTCCTGGAACACGACCTGCTGGACTCCCTGCCCTACACCGTGGCGTCCACACTGGCCATCTTCCCCCCTACCCTCCACAGGGACACCATTGACCTGTTGTGTACCAGACTGCTGCCCATGACCCTCGGCTACGACGGCTGCATTGAGCCCACCTATGCTAGCGAGTCAGCAGCGGCCATTATTACCATGGTATTTCAGCATACTGAGAATGGGGGTAGGTTGAGGAAGCTGTCTTAGATGAGTAGTCGTATAAATTCCTTTACAGATTCTGCCACCCTTAAAGGTCACATATACTCTAATAGGGTACAAATGCAAAATCAGTTGCTGACATCATTATAAATGAAACCCCGTCATTAAAACTGCTCATTTCGATCTTTAATTACCTTAAATCAACCTTTTTGTCAACAGTGCACAATTCTCAACTGCAAACGAAATTTCAACCAATCAGAGCGGCGTGTCTCCGTGACGTAATACTAATAGTGGGTAGAGAAATGAGGGTCTGTGCAGTATTCATCTACATTGCAGGGGTTAAACTATTTCGTTAACAGGTTTGTACAAACCTGAAATCGCGAAAGCTGTTGAGAAAAATGAAAGCTATATGTTCTCACAATCTACTATCATTTAGTTTTGTCTCCTGCTTTGCCTAGTTTTCGAGTTACAACCCTTGTTTTCATAGACGATTCTGTCAAAATCACTTGGTGTCGCTAGGTTGTAATCTGTGTTAGGTGGTATAAACCTACACGTTATTTGTCATTATTCACTTGATGCTCAGTTAATGAATTTATAAGAGGTATAATTAGTGGGAATGCCACTTAGATTACCCGACAAAGGCCCCCATTTGGCATTTCTGTTGTCTGAATCGATCAAAGGATTAACCGATAACACGCTGATTGATTAATTAGTTTTATGGGGATTTAAATGGGGGATTTGTCAAAAGGTAGTGTTTATGGATGTACATTTACTAATTTATACTGAATACACTCTGTCGTGTCTGTGTCTGTGTAAAACAACACCCTTCTTTCAAAGGATTAACCGCCAATACATTGATTGCTCATTACTGACTAACTAAATAACTTTTTAAAAAGAATGATGCACATTATGCAATTAGTTGCCAGGTGTGCTATCTTGGGTGACCAATGAAACTATACAGCAGTGTGAAAAACCTGAAACGATACATCACGTTTTCGTGTATTAGACTGTTAAATGACACATCACTTGGGAAATCTGCAGATGAATTATATATCACTTGTTTTTGTGAATATTAATGGATACATTCCTCGAAGAAGGTAATAGCCTGACATTGCTCCTATAACTTTAATTTTAATATTTGCATTTTTGTTTTTAATAAGTTGTCGTAGCTTTCAACAGAATCATTGTTTTCATCGCTAAGTGTAATGATGCAGACGACATACACTAGGGCGTGCATGCGAATTATGATTCATACAGGAAAACTATGAAATGTCTACATATTACATTCCTGTTATACATTTGCAGATCGCTTCTTTTTAATAAGTTTCAAAATGCTTGCAAGTATGATTATAAAGTAATTAATATTATGAGACCAAGTATAAAGACATATATTGACAAGTGTCTACATACTGGTAAGTGAATGTTACAAACCAAGTAAATTTAGCAAGTGAAGAAATTTATCGCGCAGTATTTTCACTTCGACCCCGACCTCGCTTAGGTTATGTTACAGGTTGTGTCATGCAAACTCCTTTTGGTAATGATTCAAATATATATTTATGTAGTTTTGATTTTCTAACTTGATGAGAACAAACCATGCATAATCTCATTAATTCAAATGGATTTGACTTCACGATTTTCAAAAATGGCAGCTCCCTGTCTTGGGATGAATGCTATTTAAGTTTGTTTTCACCAACTTACAAAAGGACAATTACTTTCTACTGGTAGTAAAATAGGTATTTTATTGATGGACAATAGAATTTTACATGACATTGCTTATAACATAAAAATTCCAGTCTTGGAATCGGTCAATATATGGGGTCAATATAAAATTACTTATGATAATATTGTCACTTCGACCACAACCTCGTTTCCGAGGAAGAAAGCGATATATCCATGCAAAATCCTTTTGGTCAGCAATGTGTAGTAAGCAGTCTTGATTTTATAGACTCGATGAAACTTGAACTCCATTTTCTATCCTGGAAGCATGGTTGGGGGCGAACCGTCCGATTTAGTTTATACCACAGGCTTCCACAAAGCTCACTTCGCACACACTAACAACCAATTTAAGCACAAACTATGGAGTCTGGTGGAAATCTGTGCATAGTGACACCATCACCCGACCCCAAGGAACAACTGACGGCAACACAACAATTTGGCATCTCTTTGGTGACTTTGAGAAATCAGCAAAATGACGAGCTTCCTACACATTTTCTATACATTTAACGGGAAATCGTTCCTTCTATGATGTCACTGAGTTATGTAACCTGTCTGCGGTTTCGTTTGCGGACGAGAGAGAAGCAGACGGCTTTTTAGCAACTTTTAAGGGCTTGGTATTAATTAACCACAAGTTGGGTTTTTTTAAAAAAAGGGTGTTTCCTTTATGACTAACCAAATGTCTTTCATATGCAGTGATAAAAAGAGTACCAAAAAATGAATTTAGTGGTCCTTTAAAGTGTAAAATGTGAAAAGACATGTTTGGGAAAAAGCTTTTCTTATTTCTTTATCTGTGATAAAGACTCACCCACAACTTACTGATAAAGTTATTCTCTTCATTTGGTTTATTAATTACAGATGCAAAATGTGTAATAAGTGTTATCTTTACTTTCACCCACGTGACTGTCAGTATTTTCATCTGAATTCAGGGTTATGGTCCCTAGTTAAGCCTGATTATGAGCCATGGTTTGTCAGTACCATACTGTGGGTGTCTTCAGTAAACTGTTCAGTCTGCACCACCCATGGTCTTGCCTCTTATCATTATTTGTTGTTTAACACCGTACAGCAGTATTCCAACAAATAGTCCAGTGATCAACATCATGAGTATTTATCAAACTGACCTGCTGTGGTTCATCTGACACACTGCTGTAAGGTTCCTGACTGACTGCCCATCTTGTAACCATGGTGATTCTTGTATTTTAGCCTTTCACTCCCAGATCCTGGAGTGCCTCATGAGCATGAAGAAAGACATTGTCAAGGTAAGGGTTAAAGAATTTGTCAAATACTCTTCTATGATACTTTGTAAATAAGAAAGCCCTTGGTTCTTTCTTAAATGTGGTCATGGACGTAGTAACAGTTTGTAAACTGACATGTTTTTCCTTTTCTGTTTATTGTTGATCTCTAACTAATTCCAGTACATATTCAGTTTCAACATAACTTATCGATGTATGAAGTAAGTGTTAATAGACTAGTCCTTGTTGTCGTTGCAAAGCAAACATAGGGATATTTGATGGTCTTCAGTGAAACTGCAGTGAAACTTCAGTGATGTCAAATGGCAGTATGATTTGTTGGCTGTCATTGCCCCAGAATCCAACAATATCGCAGCACTCTGCATTTATTTAAATGTAGTCAGATGTAAGTCGGTCAGATCACTTATTGATATCACAAACAGCTTGCTATATATACACTACTGAGATACAACGAAATACAGTCAACCAATTCACATTTCCTTAACGCCACTTGAGATGAGCAATGTATGACTAGGAACTTCAGACACAGCTCTCATTGGTTTGTGAGATGGATGATAATGCTGATGATTAACTATGTAAATGTAAAGAATAATCAAAACATATCCATGTCCTCTTCTGTGTAGGACGTCCTGAGCATCATCGCCTACGGCCCCCCCGCCGCTCGGGCTCCCGCCGCCCACCTGCTGTTTTACTACTGGCCACAGCTCAACCCCTCCCTCAGCGACCGCAGGGGCATCCACTACAAGTACTGTGGTAGGCAGGACTATACTAGACTATGTACAACCTGGGCATGAATGAATTCTGAAAGACAAGAGTAACACCAAGATTATATAGAGACACTGAAATCATGTATGCCTTAACAATACTAGGGCTCTCTCGATTGAAACTTTTTGAAAACAGACTTTGACTGATTTAAGATAAGATTAGGAATATTTTAAAGTGCATCAATTGACTCCATAATTGAATAAAACCCTAGATTTTTACCACTGACAATGCTTATGCGTCAATATGGACTGTGATTTATTTTAAGTCAGTACCTGTGTTACATATGGTTCAGATTTATAGAACACTTTGATAGTTATGATGCAGAAGTTATCTAAATGCCAAATTGTCAAGAGGATCCATCATTGCAATGTGAATATAACAAGAGATCAAGAGGCATTCTGTCTGGAAGTTGGAAATAGCTCAGTTCTGATTGGCCAATAACATATATCAAACTCAGTGACTATCTGTGATTGAAATAACAGATATGATGATCACAGTGGAAGCCAATATTTCTAAGTCATTGCTAGCAGACATTTTGGAATGTTTCTATGCACAGTTACGCTTTATCAAGTGCAGACATGACGTTTCCACACTATTTAAAGTGTGTGCCATGATACTTATTGATGTTCTTGAAACCTATCTAAACGTGGAAACCATGGTAGATTTATTCAACTATTTAAAGTGTGTGCCGTGATACTTATTGGTGTTCTTGAAACGTAGCTAAACATGGAAACCATGGTAGATTTAGTCAACTATATAATATTTTGCTTCTCTTAATTTTATATGAAAAGTCTATTTTTAATATGTTTGTGTCATTTTCAAATGCGTACAAAGGAATGGAATTCACAGGTAAATTACCAAAATTTGGTGTTGTGTGTTCATGTTAATTCGTATGTGCAGGTAAAATCTTTCAGATATGGCGCCTTCATTAGTTTCAGACTTTACCAAACTGAAGTTTTGCTTGTCTTTTTTGAGTTTCAAGATAATCTAAATTCAGACATTTAATCTGCATTTCCTGTAATGGTATTAATTTCAAATGTCAGTCTCTGCGATATGTTACTATATGTTTTAGACATGAGATAACATCTTTGTGCTTGTTAAAATATCCGTCTCCTTAACACAAAAACAGATGCTTTGTACTTTTGTGTATGCTATAAAAATAACCTTGAAAAAAAACAAATGATAAATATGTTTTATATTTCAGCTTGGCCCCCAGTTCTTTGCCAGAGGAAGGACTGTGTGAATTCTAAAAACTGTCAGGCAGTCAAGGTAGGAGCCAGTTATGTTACTTTCATATGGCATTATTTGAATCATAACAACCTCGCCTGTCTAAGATGGTATTGTTCAACAACCACTGTCCTTAGTCATATTATTGCTGGGTGCAGTCACTCATTCAGTCAGTTTTGAAGATGTTTCTGAGTGGAGAGAGTTATGTACTAAAGTATGCTTATAGGCACCAGATACTTGATATATTCACCAGATGTCTTGTATTACTATCCATGAAGAGCATGATGTTTTACTTTAGATGTGTATCAACCCGGCTCTGGCGATCCAGTCTGGCAACACGCCCCCACCACTGTACATTTGTAGCGACTGCGCAGAGGTGCTGAGGCGGGAACACAGCGAGTACATGGTGGACCTCCTGCTCCCAATGACACACGTGTCCACTATCTGTGAGAACAAGGTACAACAGAGACCTGCTTGGATCTGATTGCTCTGTCCTTGTGTGCCTTTGTGTGTGCATGCATGATTGTTTTGTGTGAACTGTACCATTTTGTTCATGTCGGGGCCCTGAATAATGCCATATTACAGTTTGACATGGAATGCAATTGGGACTCTTTATACCGTCACCAAGCCGCTCAGTCCTTGTTTTCATCTCTTTATTGGCTGAGTGGCACCGAGGGACAAGCACCGTCTTTCAATATCTTATTGTGACCCAACTGAGGATCCAACATGAAACATTCTTCTTTATCCACTAGTCCAAGATATAGGTCCAGTGCTTCTACAGTAGGAGTTATAGCCCCTGACTCACTTCATCAGTCTAAGAGTACATGAAATTTTCCAGTGAAATAGTCTTTCAATGTGAAACTGAATCCCCTCCCAAAACTTGGTTCCTTGAAATAGGAGATATTTGTGATCATATATTATATATTTATAAAATTCATTATAGATGTTTTTTCACTATAAACTTGTGAAATATTTATTACCTTTGTAATCATGGTAGGATTGGTCATGTTAATGGTCATGGTGATGCCAGAACTGAATTTCCTCTTTATTAAGTTTGCTATGAAAATGAATACTAAACACGTCTCCCCAGAACTGCCGATCTGAGGTGAATCTGGCGGTGTGCACCTGTTTTTCTATCGAGTGTGCCAGCTTCAATGGAAACAGACCAATCAGATACTGCCGAGCTTGTCATGAATTTCGCCATAGCAACCAGGGCGGTCAGAGTCATGTGTTCCACCTAAGTATCCTTGACATTTGGTCCTGTCTGCCGGAGATACAGAGGTACCTCATGGACGCCATTGTCAGGTAGGAGCATTTCAGTTGATTTGAAAAATCTTTTGTGTACGTATATATCCCGAAATCACAGAAACGTGTGCCTTGTTATGATAAGTCGTCTGAGCTCGAACATGATAGTTACCCGCACACTCAAACATATAACAGTCATAGTGCTAATATCCTTGTGAAACCAGGACCCAGTTTCCAGTAACAGTTGTTTAGTAGAGTGGTGACTGCATGAGAGTTAGAGGACTGTTTTACAGTATCTTTCTCTGTCTTGTCAGATGAATCCTGTTAATGTCATGTGAAGTGAGGGAGGTTACATATAGCCATTGGTGAAAAGTAGTCGGATGTTGATAGTCAGGATTTTGTGCAGTGAAGAACAGGAAGAGTTCTATGAATATACATCTTCTCTATTATTAATATGAGCGATGTTTTGAAGCAGCTACTAACACTGTTACCAAGCAAGTTTCATTCTGTGGCTACACTGAAGCATCGCTCATGCATACTTGTCCACCCTGAGGACCCACTGAGTGAGAAGCTGGGGATTAGGGGATGCATGATTTTTAGGTTATTTATAGATGATTTTGTATGTCATTTTGTGATGATATATTAGAATTTTGAATGATGCATAAATTTGGAGAGGTAATGCGTGAGTGCATGACATTGATGTAAAATGCATGAGTCTCATGCAAGATGCATGAGAGTTGACAGGTATGCTGATATCAGTACTAAAGATAGTGTGTATCCATAGGGCACTCCCCGTCGTTCATCACACAACTTCTAAATACCACTCAAAGATCTGTTCAATGCATAAATGTACACAGAATACATTTTTTTTGTGCTTCATCCCTACCGTAAGCTTCATATACATAACAAGTATGAGTAATAGAGGCCCATATTCCCTCAGTTTGTTGAAAGAGGCTCAACCAATCGAGTCCAAGCGTATGGTTGAGATGGGCGAAGAACATCGCCGCCCCACGGAGGAGGAGGAGGACTTTGAGGTGGAGGAGGGTGGGGAGCGGAAGTTGCTAAGTCGGTACGGCATTTGGCTGCAGGTGGAGTTGTGCAAACCCCGGGAGGACGAGGATATACCCATAGTGAGTAGTGATGGATGTTTGATGGAAGTGTGCAAATGTCTGATGGATGTTTAATGGATATTCAACGGATATTTAATGGATATATCATGTATATTTGATGGATGTTTGATGGATATTCGGTGGATATTTAATGGATATATCATGTATATTTAATGGATGTTTGTGGATAATCGACAGATGTTCAATGGATATATTTGATGGATGTTTGATGGTTGTGTTGCAGGAGGTACTGGGCCGGCTGCTGGGGATGATGTTCCAATGGTTTGATGCTACAGCCTACCTTCCTAATGGTGAGAACTATGACACAGTCAGCAACATTAGCCCCTCATTCATGCTTGAAATGACGCTTAAGTACCCTATAAGTATGCGACATGCCATTTCTAGAATCATAGTTTTGGTAGCTTTCACAATATATTCTGAATGATTATAGTTTTACACCATGGTAAGCGGTGTTTAAGCAGTATCAGTATGGTCAATATATCAAGATTGAATGAAAGAGCAATCTTCCATTCCATGCTGGTACCATTGATATGTGATGACATGATAGCAAGTTGTAGAGTCTGAACACCCACTGGCTGTTTAGGACCTTTTCTCACCAGCATCCAAAAAAGGTTTGAGTTTCTGGTACATATTTTATATTCTGATAACCTTCTTTATATTGCTCTCATGTTTCAGACAATGTGGGCAATGCTCTTGAGCGTTTGAAACCGGAGGTAAGTTTCTGAAAAAACTGAACAATAGTTTATTGTAAATTGATCAGAACATTAGGTTTTTCTTTAAGTAATGTTCCCCTTCACCCATGTAATCAGTTATGGTGTCTACAACATTACCAATAATTTCAATATCATGATGTATCGCTACTTGCTACTTCACTCACAGTTAGAATCACCTTGTATCCAGTCTAACAATGATGTTGTTCATTGTTGCCATTCTGAGTGTGGTATAACTAGTGTTATTTGCTCTTCTCCAGTACATCTGCACCTGGCTGCAGGAGGTGATGAAGACTCACTTTGAGGTGGTGGTTTCATGTCTGCTGCCGCACCCAGTAGAGTACTCCCGTGTGGGTGGAGTCTGGTGAGTACTGATGGGGAGATATTGCAGCTCGGGTGATTTGTGTGTAATCTTGTGTTTCATTTCATATATCAGCTTCAACATTGCTACCCTGCTGTAAACAGGTCCATAAACAATAAAACAATTCTTTTTCTCAAATAAATACATCCGTAATTGATTCTAAGACGGTACATCATGGCTGCTACTATTTCTGATTTTTTTTCTACAGTATCATGCATATTTCTTATCCATACATATGACAATATGGTCCTTATCTGGAGCCCTGAATTCACTAATTTTCAGTATCACAGCACACAAAATATACTTCCACAACAAATTCATTGTCCAACAATTTTTTTCTATGTGATGCTCAGAATTTGTCAATCGGCCACATGCATTTGTTCAACCATTTGGAATTATGTTTGAGTGTGATGAACTTTATGCAGAGACGGAATAACTATGACAATTTCTGTTGTCAGAAAATTTGATAGAAAACATTTCATGATAGAAACATTTCGTGTCAGATAGAAGTGTTTGTTACTTAGCATGATGTGGAAATGTTTATGACTGATTAATGTGTACATCCTCTAGGACGATGTATAATCACATCTTTTTCACCGTAGGGACACACTGGCCACGCGGACCACGCAGATCAAGGAGGGACTCAATTGTTTCTTCTGTCTTGTGCCATACATTATTTCATTTGAGGTAACCAAATATATAAAATTATAATTTATACAGGACATTATGTAATATGAGGAACCTTTAGTCTTTAGCGACATTGTTTTGTTATCCATATTGTTAGATATCCATACATATTAACATCATCAGGAGTACTGTGATAGATTTTCTGTGATAAAGGTACAGGTGAAACAGACACTGCTTGCATGTTCTGAAGATTCAACAAGTCAGTGACTTGTTTTACTGATTGTTTAGGACTAACATGTCTCTTTATCATCTTAGATGTCTTTCTCTATGTAAATATGTCATGCTCAGCAATATCAGTCAATATCAGTGATTTTGCATTATTAATGAAAGTTGGGGAAACAGCTATGTATGGCCTGTTAATGAGCAAGTTGTCATTGTAGATCTGGGACTATGTGATGCCCTACTGGCTGGAGGCGATCAGGACTGAAGTTCCTGAAGATGAGCTGAGTAAACTCAAGGTGTTGCTCAGGTAAGGAGGAAGGGGACCTCAGGAGTAGACAGAAGTCATCTATGGTCATGGTTGAATGTTTTACTGGTTGAAACTATTGTCTTGAATGTCATTTATGCCTTATCTGTGACATGGTTGTATACAGAATTTAATAAATGTTGATACATCATTTTCAGCAAAGCGTTTGACATCGACATGTGTCCCCTGCCATTCAGCTTGGACAAGATGTACCACTTTGTGACAGACCGCTTCAGTGATAGCAGCGCCTCGGTCCAGGAACAGGCCCTTCAGTGGCTGCAGGTACGTCAAGTAGCACCTGCGTAGACAGTTCGCAGCAGGTATTTTATTTAGCTCCAGTATGAACAAAAGGCTTCAGGTATGTCAACTAGCACATGTGTAGACTGAAGGTATGTCAACTAGCACATGTGTAGACTGAAGGTATGTCAACTAGCACATGTGTAGACTGAAGGTATGTCAACTAGCACATGTGTAGACTGAAGGTATGTCAACTAGCACATGTGTAGACTGAAGGTATGTCAACTAGCACATGTGTAGACTGAAGGTATGACAACTAGCACATGTGTAGACTGAAGGTATGTCAGTAGCACATGTGTACACTGAAGGTATGTCAACTAGCACATGTGTAGACTGAAGGTATGTCAACTAGCACATGTGTAGACTGAAGGTATGTCAACTAGCACATGTGTAGACTGAAAGTATGTCAACTAGCACATGTGTAGACTGAAGGTATGTCAAGTAGCACATGTGTAGACTGAAGGTATGTCAACAGGCGTTTGCATGTAGACAATATGAAGGAGGTAAATTATCACAAAGTAATTTACTACGATGATTTTGAGTCCATGTTAAAGTGTGAAGCAGTACTAGAGCCTTAGCTAGTGATGCATCCATGTGATATGCTTGCTTCTGCAGATCCTGTCCAGCCTGGACATAGTAATCCCCATGCACCTGCTGCTGAAGATGTTCAAGATGGGGGTGGAGCAGATCAACTCCGACCCTGAAGATGCCACGGAGGGCCACACCCACAACATCCTGCCCTCCAACTCCCCCGTAGATGACTACCCACCTCCCCTGAGTCCTGAGCGGCAACCCCACTACAACAACTCGTTCGAGGTCTATGAGCGAGAGACTGAACTCATCCTTCCATGCTTCATCATGCAGTTGGACATGTGTCTCAAACAGGTGGGCAGGGATTCTGGACAGTCAGGAAATAGTTTGTAGTATAGTTACAGCACACTTGAAATAACTGGTCCAAGTCCAGACCAAATCTCAAAAGCTCATTTATCTGAGACCCAGTAAGTTTTATTTTAAGGGAGGGCTGAGGATCTGTTCAACCACTATGAGGATCTGTTGAACTTTTCATGGAACTTTATTTAGGAGTCTAAATTATGGCCTGTTTTGAGGAAAGGTCTTTAACTTGTTCAAAATGTGGATATTTTTAGTTTTCCATTTCTTACTTCAGAAGTATCTCAGCATCTATTTATTTCAAAATTACATTCAAAATATAATGGTCAATTGAGCAGTAAAACATATTTTATGTCTTGGTTTTCCCTATGCCCCCATCAAAATCTGTAAATGGGGTATTGAAGTAACACTATCAGATCTCTTCTGTTGTTTACAGATGGAGCTACAGGAATCTCCACCACATCTAGGTATCTATAATGAGATGAGCCGTGAAGTGATGCAGCTCCTCACAGGGATGTTGCGTAAGGAGTGGGATGGTCTGCACTCGTGCACGACGGAACAACAGCGTGTCAACTGTGTCTTCTGCCAGAACATTGCTTTGTGGCACCAGCTGGCAACTCAGCTGATGGAACACATCTGCCCTCGGGACCCGCTCAAGATACCTGCAAAGGAGTTGCCGAAAGTGGAGGAGATCCGCCATCAGACTATACCAGAGTCCAGTAAGTCAGGAGTGATGACATATAGTTATGGAAAAGTTTGAGCACCATCCCTTCTAAATTTCCATATTGGCCCAATTCCACATCTTTTTGAAGTATCTGAATATCTTATTTTAGAAAATCTTTCACCTACCAGTTGACATGATATGTCATACTACTCATGGGTCAACTGTGAAGATCCGGCTTAGAACTGATCTTCAGCAACCCATACTTGTGGTTAGAGGCGGCTATTGGGATCGGATGGTCAAGCTTGCCGACACATGTCATTAGTGCCCAACTGTGTAGATGCTCAAGCTGTTGATCAGTTGATTGTCTGTAAACAACAAATCAGTCGACCAGCTTACATACATGTCATGTTCTTTATCTTCACATTGAAGTGTCGGGGTAACTCACATAACAACCTGTGTCTCACTATTGATAATTGCATTAAGTCCTGTATCTTCACAGTGAAGTGTATAACTCACATAACAACCTGTGTCTCACTATTGATAATTGTATTAAGTCCTGTATCTTCACAGTGAAGTGTATAACTCACATAACAACATGTGTCTCACTATTGATGGGTGCATTAAGTCCTGTATCTTCACAGTGAAGTGTATAACTCACATAACAACATGTGTCTCACTATTGATAAGTGCATTAAGTCCTGTATCTTCACAGTGAAGTGTATAACTCACATAACAACCTGTGTCTCACTATTGATAAGTGCATTAAGTCCTGTATCTTCACAGTGAAGTGTATAACTCACTTAACAACCTGTGCTGTTACAACAGCTGACAGCAATGGTCAGGAGGAGCGAGAGACGAGGGAGCAGGACTTTGATGTGATGACAATGCCGGTCTATCTGCAGCTGTATGACATGCTACTCAAGGTGAGTTCAGGAAACTTGACATCCCATAATGATTCCAGTATAGGTTCAGTTTTCAACAAACTTAGGTGCCGTTTGAACAGTACACTGTTTTCTTTGTGAGTTTGAAAAGACAAACAAAAGAGAAGAAGGTGTATTCAGTTTATGATGATGTACAAACAATCCTTGTACACGAGTGACTGGGGACACAGTTTTTTGTCATCATGATGAAAGACTGCCTGGTCCCATGTTGCAGTATCTTATGGATACCCCACTCCTACACCTTATACTTAGCCCAAGCTGACCAATTCTCCTTTTACCCCAGTATTCCAAGTTCCAGCCAGGCAAACAAATATGCTGTTTATTGTCTTTTGATATGATCCAGCTAGGACAAAAAGCACTCATCATCATATGCTTGGCTGTTTTGTAGAGTCTGTGCAGTGTGACTGATGTTGATGCTCTATTCGCGCTGCTGATGTCCATGAAGTACCTGATCCTGCATGGCGAATGTCTGAACTACACCATCAGCCAGTTTGGGGGCTTCATCAAGTTCACATTCCGACGGAGGCTCATACCAAAGTTTGTGGCCTACAATACTTTTATAGTGTATCTCTGTGCGTATTGATAATGGAGTGCTTACTGTAAGGGGATGTGGGGCACAATGTTGTGTGGGGTAGCCTAGTGGTTAATCATTCACTTGTTTGACAAAGACTGGTTAGATTTCCCACATGGGTACAACGTGTGAAGCCGATTTCTAATGTCCCCCACTGTCATATTGCTGGAATACTATATTGTAGAACTAAACTAACTCACTCACTCTGACATTGATGGTGACATGTGTGCCTGTGAACCACTTGGATATATGTTGGTTTTCAGTGCTAGTCCAGTTAGAGACCATGTTTACTTCTGTCTTACAGCCTGTGGAAGCTGCTCCAGGCTGAACACTCCCAGCTGGCCACAGTCAGCGTCCCCCTCTTGTTGCACAGTATCACCCTCCCGACCGGTGCCGACATCCTGTGGAGGCTGGTAGAGGAGGACTTTGGCAATGATGACTGGAGAGCTAGATTTGCTGCAGGTAATGTAATGCGAAGTAGGCAAATAGATGTATATATACTGCTCCTTGGGGGATATCTCTCCATGATCTCTATGATACATAAAACTGATTCCAACTAAACACTTCCAGGGAAAAGGTTATAACCTTGAAACTGTGCATGAACCTGTGTTGTAGTGGAGAAAGTGACTGTGCTGTCCCGCTGTCTAGAGACCGACTCCATTCGCAATAACCAGGTGATCATGACCGGTCTGTCCCACGCCTTCTGTCATCTGATTGGCTCAGTGGAGGACATCAATGCTGCGGTGGCACAGAAGACCATCATGTTCCTAGAGACAATCAGACCAGTAGCACTCAGAGTGAGTTATGTTATCATGCCAACCTGTCTTCACAGCCTGTCTTCAACAGTGGAGACCAAACATTGGTTTGGATGGTTTGGAAGAATAAGGAGGAGAGCTGTTTTGTTATATGGAATTACAAGCTTAGTTAGAATGAGATGGCGAATGACATGCTTTGTCAGTGGTAACTATTTTGATTAGATTAAAGGGCAGTTGGGAAGCCTAGTGGTTTAAGTATTTACTCGTTTGGCTGAAAGCCCAGGTTGGATTCCCCACATGGGTACAGTGTGTGAAATCCATTTCTTGTGTTTGATGATATTTCTGGAATATTGCTGAAAGGGGTGTAAAACCAACTTACTTTGGTTATTTTTCATGTCTCTGCGGTAAACAAGTTATTTTGTATTTGTGTTGATAAAATGAATAAGTGTTGCATACTTTTTTATAATACTTTTTGTGTTCTTATTGGTTGATAATGATTAATATTTTTTATAGAAAAGAATTTGACTAAACATGAATGTTTCTGTTCAACATTACCTTAATTGTTTCAAGGCCTCTTGCCTTAAAGATAATCTTAAAGTTTCTCAGGCCATTTAGGCACTGTGACAGGAATGTGAGATGGCTGCCAAATTCACCTGATTGTCCTTCTGTTTCAGTGTCTTTGTCAGTGTCTGGAGTTCCAGTTTGACTCAGTCATCAATGACCGCAGCATGATACTCCATCGCATGCAACTGCTGGCATCGGTGCTACCAAAAGAAAATATTCTCTCATGGGAATTCTTCCTTAACCGTTTTGACACTTTGTCCCTGGAGGCACAGCTAGACCTGGAAACAAGTGGTGATATATCTTGTCTTACAGGTTCCAACCCCTAGAAGCTACCAGCGACTTACCTCCGACCATACCTCACCCTCACTGTCTGTCTGTCTTTGTGTCTGTCCATGCATTCCTAGAGACCTGTAGGAATTCCTACCTTGTGTAGCCTGTATCCGGGACCAGGGGAGTTTTGGCACTTTTAAAGACATTTAGTAAATTATAATTTTGTTGTAATAATTTTAAAGGACTACTACTTCTCTCTCTTCTATGTTAGTTAAGCTAATAGTTTAATTAATATAATTTTATTATTGTCTTAACTGTATATTACGTATGTTGTCATTTAAAAAGAATCAAGGTTTTGGAAAATGTTTGCAGTTAACACTATGAATTAATGAATGTAGTAATTTCTCTTTTACTGTCCAAGAAATATTCAGTGTAAGGATGTCACTTTCTAAAAATAATTTCTTAAATTTAAACTCCCCTGATCCCTACATAGCACCATTGCACTGGTACCCTGTGTTTTTTTGCATTGTTTATTTCATATCCCCTCCAGTTTGTCAACCTTTGTTGCTTAGCAATATGGCATCATCATCTTGGGTTCTAGTTCCCCAGCATCACCACTCAAATCTATAGAATCTCAGATGCTTCTCTTTTAATATTTTAGTATTATTTCTAACAGTTCTTAGGATAACAGATTTTCTAGGGTTTAGGTTCCTGAGGAAAGTTCATTTAAACGTTTTCTCCTCCTGTTAGTAATGGTGAATTTCTGAGTTGTCTGCCTGGTGTGAGCATGGTCTTCTAGCTTTGTCCTCAGTGAGGGTAATGCCTGCCTTGTCTGTGTTCTAGAGGGCGACGCTTCAGCTGCATGACCTCTCAGCATGAGAGTCTCGGCTCCGAGCATGAGTAGGGAATTAACAAATCAAGGTAATTCAGTATGGTTTCTTTTCAGATCTGAGTGGAAGCGATCGACAGAGTGAACACTTTCTTCGGAAACTGAATCGGGCGAGGTTTGCATTAGCGAGGACAGACAGTGTCCGGTCGGTCAGCGAAAGCTTGAGAGGCAAGCCTCCCTACAGGAGAGCTGTGTCAGTACCACTGCATCTTATTACCAAGGGAACAATTCCACCAAAACGTAAGAGAAGATGCAGAACTGCTTCATTATTTGTAAGCTTATGTAATATTTAGTAATGAATATTACAACTTCTATTTGTATTGTTGATCTGAGACCAGAAATCTGTAGAGATAAGAAATGGTGCATTATCTGTACTTTGTCTAAACATTTTGTTTGGTTGTGAGACAATTAATTGGCCCCCTTATGTCAATGAGGTTGAAACAGATATGGTAGATGGGAGGAGAGGTTTGTAGAAGTGATATGCCCAATAGGCCTAAGGTCATTTGACCAGTCTTGAATATATATTACTACCTGGATTATGCCTGTGACAAATACTGATGGTGCGTCAAGATGTAATTGCTTAACTGGAAATGTGAATTTATTTTCATGTCCTAGATCAAATTCATGTTGAAGTTCGGTAAGATGTATAGAAAGACATCAGCAAGTGATACCAGTGTCAGACCACCAACTACATCACAGCAACGTTAGTCACAGTACCATTGCAAAACCAACAGCAAGTAGATAAAGCAATTCAATATTTCTTGTATCTTTTCTGCTTTCCAAAGATCTGTTAAGGGCTGTGGTGTAGGAGAGGTATTTGTCTGCTCTGTGTATCAGAGGACTCTGAAACACTATAGGGCCATAGAAAGAAGTCCAACACTAATTGCTATTGCCGAAGACACAGATGAGGAAACTGTCTCTTGTTCTTCATATCGATGTATACTTTACTTACATAGTCCAACATTCATTTGAACCAAATCCTTTACAAATGAAAGCAAGGTGCTTTGGAGAGTGAGTTTAAGAATTGCGAAACAGCATTTGCCCCTTTCCTCATGTTTTATTAGAAATGAAACTGTATATGCTGTTGATAAGGAACAGTGCACTGGGAGTTAATGGTTGTCAGTCTCCATGTGTTTTCACTGACAGCAGATGCCCATGTACAAGCGTCAAGAAAACGACATTCTCTATATCCGGAATTATTTGTTGAAGGTATACGTAAGTCCAAACACAACCCCTAGTCAGTTTTGAATTTTGAAATTTCTGCTGAATGTTGTTGCTGTGTTTTTAAATTTGTTCATGTCTTTTGCTTACACTGTGGGTTATCAGTAAATTTGTCCCATTACCAGGGAACATTAGTAGCCCCTAGGTCTAAGGTGCCATAACATGCTGTGTGGAGTTACATCCCTTGACTATACTGGATCCTCTGGTCAAAGGTTTGAACTCGGACTATGATCCATAATCAATGCTTCTGTGCTTGCAGGTTATTAAGTCTTAATGACTCTTACCTGCATCTTCTTCTCTTCCTCACTGATTCAGCTGACACACCCTATATCACTGTAAAGTAAACTCACTCACTCACTCACTCACTCACTCACTCACTCACTCACTCACTCACTCACTCACTCACTCACCATTGTGACTCCATTCCTCATTCAGCTAAAGCATGACAAGTGGTCCCATCACCATGCACTGTTTTATCTTTGTGAGGTCTTCATGTTGATCTAACCCATCACATTGTCAGAATAACAATAATACACATGTCTTTATATTAAATACTGTGTTACACTAGATTTTGCAAGTTTTCTCTCGAGTTTGTGGATGATCTTATTGCACCACATGCACGCAACCACAAAATAGTGTACTACTTTTATAGTTTCTTTTTGCAAGTTATATGCATTAAGTATGAGGCATGTCATCATCGTCATTGTCATCATCATCATCATCATCACTGTACATTGTCATCATTATCGTCTTCTCCACCCTGCTAAGATCATGCTTTAAATCAGTACACAACTATCTGTAGATTGTGAAATCATCATCATCATCACCATCATCATCATCATCATCATCATCATCATCATCATCATCATTTCCACTTCGATGAAACCTGTCATGAAATCAGCATAGAGCTCTACTTAGCTTGTGGTAGCAGGAGAATAGGGTGGATTTGGTGCTAAGGATTGATGACTTGATGTACTCTGTGTCATTGTACCTTAGTGGTGTGGCTCTCTTCAGATTGCATTATATATTTGACATGGCGGAAATAGTCCTCACTGGCATAAGTTAAAAAAAACAGGTTTAACTTTTATATTGCAGCATTATCATGCTTCTGCCAGAGAATTGTAAAACACATGAGGAGTAAGCACACTTTCTGTAATATTATACTGGGTATACTTAAATAATATTTGTTTTCTCCATAATTGCCTTGTATGAAAAGTAACAGTTGTATCTGTCATGATGTATTTTTTTGACCCACTCACACCTGGTTGTCTCCTGCTAGTTGACCGGGAGAAGTCCTACATTCGTCAGAAGTCTGCTCCACAGTTTAGTCTGACCAGGCGGATGACATCAAAGATGAACCTTGGCTCATTTGGAGGCATGATGTTTCCAGGTACCACAGTCCAGTGAAAGATAAATACTAAGATAAATGCAGAACTGTTTAAGGGAACTTTAGCAATATGTGTCAGCCTGTTCCTAAGGTTACTGCATCCTGCATATTCTATATCATCTGTGAAGCAGAAATGTGTTTGGATGAAATTTGCAAGATTGCCTGGAGAATTCTGAACCTATTTCAGATATTGTTATCATTGTAGCTATATTGAAAATGACCATTTGTCCATTACTTGACTATTTCCTGTTTGTATTTTTATTTAGTATTTTAGTATTCTTGTTGTTTTGCTGTATCAGTTTTCCTTTATTTATATTTGCAGTTTGGCAAAGCTCTGTTATGACCATCACAGTTTAGAGTTCAGGACTATTACTGTGTAATACAGAGTCTTTGGACTCTCTTCGTTTTCATCCACCCATGTTTATGTATGAATTCCATATTTCATTAGAAGAATGGTTATTGCCTGTTCACCACCTAGCATAAGCTGTTTGATCCCATGTAGAACATTGCCCCCTACAGGCGGCCAGTTGCGGGAGTTCACAGACGAGGAGAGTAACTTTGCAGCCCTGCTACAGCGAGCCATGGACTTGGATGGGGTGGACCGAGACACTGTGTACCAGCTCGTGGCGCTCCTGATGAAGGTAGTGCTGCTCAGCATATACATTGTATAAGGTTGTATTTTGTGTGTGTCTGTGTTTTTATAGAGTTACTGTGAGATGCATACCCCACTCAGACACTATACTTGTGGGGTGGACCGACACTGTGTACCAGCTCGTGGCGCTCCTAATGAAGGTAGTGATGCTCAGCATATAGCTTGTATAGGGTTGAATTTTGTGTGTGTCTGTGTTTTTTAGAGTTACCCCCGTGTGATACCATACTCCACTGACACTATACTGACTCTGAACATGCTAATTACTTTTACCCCATAAACATGTTATTGTGGAGCACAGGTTATGGTAAAATAGGGTTTAATGTATTTGGTATGACATGACCAGTGATGATAATTAGGATACACCCATAAGGTTATCAGCACTGTAATTACACTGATGTTTGTTTCTGTTCCATTCTCTTCTCACATAGACACAAATAGCTTTGAGATGTGAATGCAGTCACTCTTTAACTGAGGTTGATGTGATGTGTATGAATCAAACAGGGCTGATAATGGATGTACTAGTGATGTCACATGTCAGGTGCTCCATTGTCCAAATGCGTTAGTAGCAGGCGACTTCCTGTGGGCCTGACGATAAAATAGTAAGGCACATGTAGGTATTGAATTACATGTTGGTCTTGGGCACCTGTTGGTATTGGATCACCAGTTGGTATTGAAGCACTTGTTGGTATTGTCCACATGTCGATATTAAATTACATGTGTTTATCGGCACATGTTGGTACTGAACTGCATGTTACATTGAATTACATATGTGTATTGGGCACCTGTTGGTATTGGGTGCTATTGAAGCAAATGTTGATATTGACACTATATTGGTCATGTTGCGTTGCAGTTTATGGTGAAGGAGGAAGTGGATGATGCCAGTGAAGATGTCAAAGCTCAGGTAGGCAGTGGAGACTGGTGTGAGTGAGTGAGTGAGTGAGTGAGTGTGGACAAATGGTTTGGCCTTGCAAATGGGTGGCTGTCAGTGCTAGAATCCAACATTTTGTTGTCTGCAAACATCAAGGATCCTGGCATCCAAGAGGGAGACAACTACACACAGCTAACTAAATTCTCTCCTGATTCATGATTAACAATCAAAATTCGGATTCTAAAGAACACGCTGAAATTGACCAAAACTAATAGTTTCACAGAACATTCCAGAAATCATTGATGTTGATTGGTTTGCCAGGAGCATGGCATGAGGTTTTCGTTATATGACTCAATACTGACGTGATTGTTACCATGGTTACGTGTTTCAGAATGTTGTCTTGCGACACTTGAATGTGCTTCTGGGATACAACCAGACCGAGAAGTCCTTCAGTGTACCACCGTACAAGCTTAGGTAACTCTGAATATAGCCTGCGTATTGCCTTACAGACTGTTTCCACTTACAACTGCTATTTACATACAGTGGTTACATTGTGTGTAGTTTATATCAGGCATAAACATTATATGTTCATTTGTCAAGGGGTAATTCATATTATTCTTTATGCTCCATATTGACTCCATATGAAAAGCTCTTTACCATATAATGTCATTCTTACATATGGTAGTTAGAAAAAGATGTTCTCATCTATCACAATCAGTGCTTTAACCATTGCAAGTTCTTCAGGAATGTGTGCAGAGACACTTTCCTCATAGTGTTTTTGTTAAAAATACTTGTGAAACTTATGCTTTCAATGTTGCCCATGCTGAAGCTTAAGCAAGGCCTATGCCAAACACTGTCACTGATGTGAGAAATCTTAGATTTTGAACTGGATAGTGATAAGAATTATACCTATAATTTGTCTGGACCATCAAAGGTCAATCTGAATTGATCTCTCATATACAAAGCAATGTTTGGTTGCTTGTGAACACTGAAAGTAGTTCCTACCATATGTATCTGTAACTTAACCAGATGGATACCATTTATATATGTCAAGAAACCTGCTTTTTATGTGGTGTATTAACCTTACCTATTGTCATTATGGCTGATATCTATTGTATCTCTTTTTCAGGTCTTCAGCAGTGTTCAATGCTTTCTTGAGTGGTGTCCCCTTTGTAAGTTCAGGAAAATTTGCTCTTGTTCATTGGCACTTGGTTTCAAAATACATGATGTTCAAAGTGCATAAAGCTGGACTGATTCTGCGATAGCACCCTGTCTGGTGCTTGGATACTGTTGCAGTTCCTGCCTGTACAGCTCACTGTCATTATTGTTTCTGCTTCTTTCTGACTGGCTAGTTTGTTCTAGTTGTTAGAACATGAGGCACACTGGGTAAATTCCACTTTCTCATAAAAGAAACCAGTGATAGTATAAAGAATAGTGACTTGGAATTATGGATGATCTGTCATGGTGAATTAATGTGGAAAGTTCATCAAAAGGGTTTGATCTTCACTTTTATTCTTTTGGGATTGACAGTTCATCATTTCTGGTAGCTCTTTAATTATTCTGTCACTGTTTCGCTCATCTGATGTGACTTGTCTACAAGTCATCTGTCTTTTCAAGTGGAAGGATCTGACTTTTGCAACTGATGATCTTATATATGTTATTTATAATGTTGCTTCAGTTATTAATTACTGTTGTTGTGTTCCAGGTACTTGACCGGAACTTCAAGTTGGGCAACACCATCCTCCCGATCACCTTGCTACTGCTGCAGTACTGCCCCTCCCCCCAGCGCTATGCCTCCGACTACCAGCCCCCCAACTACACCCTGTGGTACCTGGAGCCCCATACACGCCTCTCTTGGCTCAGGGCACTGCTGGTGATATTGTATAAGGTTAGTGTGTCATGTTACATGGCCCTGGTGGGAAAATTTGTACAAGGTAGGTGGTCCAATTTGAGGGTCATTGACAGAATTTGCTGCATAAAGTACAGGTATGAGGTTGACCCAAGTTTAAGTTCTTGTAAGTCTTACTTTATGAACATTGTCCTACTTGTGCCCTGTTGTCATACTGTAGCTAGGTGGTGCTTGTAGGCTTGTAAGTTTCTGCTGATTACACTGTATAAAAGAGATGGGCCTCCTTGGCAGTTCACATAACCTATTTACTTCATTTCTATATTTAGTTCCTGTATGTCTCTTGGTTCTTTTGGTTTCACATCCTGCCATATATCAACTTTAGTACAAACAAGGATACAACCAAGCATATCTTGATTCAGAAGGAGTGATATTTCAGTGTCTTTCTGAATATTTACCCGCTTCAGAGGTGCATGATTCAGATTTTGTTTCCTGCAGTATCACATCAGCACATCGCCCGTGTCGGCCATCATCCAGACCCTGGTGCAGCTTGTCATCAACACCACCCAGGCCCAGCACCACCGCTGCAAGATCACTGAGGATGGCTTCCCCCCTCCCTCGCCCACTATACACCGCAACAAGGGTGAGTCTTATGCCAGTAACTTGTTCCATGCAGTGATCATAGGGCTGTGATGGCTGGATCTGTCCTACTTTACTATGGATCTCTGTGAGTTGTCCTCATGTACCAGGTTGGTGAGAAACTGATAATACTGCTTCTACAACAAATACTGCAATGTATAGGTACAGGAATTCAGGTCGTTTGTACTAAGGGACTGTTCATAAATAATGGCATGGGGGGATGTGGAGGGGTGGGGTGTTCAAAACATATTTATTACAAATGCAAAACTGGTGAACACCCCACGTCACCCCTACATTGTGGGAACAAAATGGGTGACAAACACACCCAGATACTATTTTTTACAGACTTCTAAAATATTGCAGAGTGCACCATTGAACAGCACACAAGCAAAATATTATTGGCCTCCAATAACGACTAGATTATTTGTCTCTGCATTCTAATTAACTGCCTGTCCACAGATCTGAGCAAGATGTCCATCAGTGACCTTGAGAACATCCAGGAAACAGACACTCCTCCCCAGAGTCCCTCGAGCTCCAAGTCTGTGCAGGAAGACAAGGCCACTGTCCATGTCCGTTCCCCACCTGGGGCCAGTGTTGTCAAGTACCTCAAGGGGCATACAGATGGTGCTGAGAGTAGCGAGGGGATGTTGTCCGATGCCGAGTGCACACCGACCCTGCCAGGAGCTAAGAAGGATGGTGTGAGGAAAGTCACCAAGTTCAGACAACCACGACGACTTGTTGAATATTCAGAACCAGATTCAGCCGATGATGAGGTAGGAGATTTTGCTGTTTGACACAACATACAGGGGCGGTTGCCATATAGTTACATGAGATCAGGAAAGACTACATTGATATAAATACAAAAAAGTTCAGCTTATATTAAATTGACTCACATCACAACTGAACCAGTCGCACATTGAATTACTGTACTGACCATGTCAGCAGACATTTTGTAGATTGTTGTCTTGTGGTAAATACATATTATAATTTTCATGAGCATTCCGCTTATATAATCCCATACACCTTCTAGTGATATATGATTCATTTTGTTGGAAAGACAATGCTGAAACTTTGGACGTCAATTGGATGTTATGGTACCCTGATAAGAGGGTTTATTGCATAGACTGTCAGGTTGTGGATTTTCTAGTTCTGAATCAATAATTCACAATCAGCTATGGCATAGCAGAAACATTTCTGTGTGTGGCATTAAATGACTAGCAAATGAACAAATAATCTGAGCTAGCCATTGGATTGCCGAAACTGTGTTATCATCTTTAAAACCAAGTTTTAAAATATTCAAGAAGCTTAGTTGAGTTAATCCGAATTGAATTCTCATAACACTACATCTCTTGTTCCACAGAAGTCTGACCACAGCAAGATCCAGGCTGAGCCCAGTCAGCAGGGGTCACCAGCATATGCCTCCGCAGTGGAGAAGAAGATGGCGCAGCAGCTGAAAGAGTTTGCAGCGTCTCAGAGTGAGGCGCAGCGGCCAAGTATTAGCATGTCTGGGGCAGCCAGCAGCAGCACCACTGAGGGATCACGTGATGCGGGAACAGTGTCGGAGATCAGTCGAGATGTCCAGAGTGAGATTGAGAGCACAGAGGAGAGTGAGAAGACCCAAACGTCAGATTGTGAGTCGGAGAAGCATCAAGTTGGAACTGACTCTGGAGGGGACGGCCCACAGGAGGATGGCAAAGGTAATCTGTTAAAGTGAGGTGAAGACAGTTTATGTGTGTGCATGCTCATGGAGTGATACCATGCTATGGTAGATCATTGATATCCCACTAACTCATTCAGCTGACCAATGAAGCATTGGGAGCCTATTGCAAACTATATCATTACTATGAGTCATATTTCTTCAAATGCTGTGTGAATTGGGGCCAAGTATTTTCCTATTCATGTGAGCACCACACAGGGTAGTGATGTGTACCATTCTGGAATGTATTTTGGTGTGCTGTGGCAAGGATCACACTGACCTTTCTAATCTGTATCAAATTGATGTAATGGAGCTCATCATTGAGATCCACACCTTTTGCTTTCAAATAATACAAAGGGATAGTTTCCAAAGTGGAGTGAGCATCTTGTAAGATGGTGGTGACAGCAACTATTTATCTTTGCTGCTAGATGAGAGCACAGAAAGTCGTAGGAGCAACGTTCTGAAGCCCAACTTCAGGCAGAGGAAGGCCAGGAGGACAGGGTTCACCACTGTGGAGCTGCAGAAGAAGTTCCCAGAGCTGAGTGAGAATGGGACAGTAACTGAAGAAGCTGTGGGCATCACTACTCGTCATTCAGGGTATGGGACACTGCTTGGTAAATCTTTTAAAATTTGTTAACAGTGGTGTAATTTAGGTTTGTTTCTACTATGCCAGTGTTTGGTGCTTGTTTTCACCAAAGTGTTAAGATCTTTGTCACTTTGGGCTTTTCCAGTTGGAGGTGCTGTGATATTATCATGATAATGTTTCAAATGAGCATTCTCATTGCAGTAACACAGCATCTTTAAGCTCCTGCAGATGAGAGTCCTGAGCATTGAACCTGATGGTCTACAGTGTAACTGTCAAGGTCGAGTTACCCCATCTGAGCCCTGTGACTAACCATTGTAGCTTGTTACTAATTTCAGACGTAAGGCTCGCAAGGCTGAGCTCCTGGCAAAGAGTCAAGCTGCCAAGAAGCAGACGGCCTCACGCTATGGGGAGAATGTGATGGTGGAGAGGTGTGCTGAGTGTGGGGCTGTGCTGGAGCAGTACGATGATGACACCATCGGCTTGTGCACCACTGTCCTTGCAACCTTCATTCACCGTGAACCAGCACTGGCAATGCCGATGTTGCTGGAGATGTTGCAGAGTGTCTCAAGGTGAGGGTTGTTCGTACCTCCTCGCTTAGAGGGGCACTCTACTGTCAAGATCCAAAGACATTAGTCTCAGCTGACATTTCTCTAATACTGCCACGTGTGATTTGAAAAGGTCTTTTCTTTCCATGATCAGTGTGATGTGGTATTTCTGCTGCATATCTGAACTGTCTCAAAATGTTCCCAATTATGTTTAAGAATAGTCCTTTTTGTTATGTTTTTATCAGTCAGTACTTTTTAAACATGTTTGAGAGTTTATTACCTGTAATGTTTAGAATACCACACGGTTGTATTTCAGTATATGTTTGATAGTCGTGGCTATTTTAGTACACTAATACAGTTAGCATTCACTTTCATGATGTTTTAACAAAATGGACACAGGAATCTTTTTTCTGGGTTCGAATTTCATGAGGTGTGTTTGGAGAAGGACTTGACCATGAAAGCTTCTTTGAAAATATGGTGATGCTGTTTTACTCTGTGTCGCTGTAGGTGATGGTGTTCAGTGGTTTTCAACATGAGTGTCTTGTTTTTTCAGTATTGCATCAGGCAGTCAGTATTCCTGGCAGGCAGAAAGGTAAGGCTGATGGCATATGTTAGTGCATGATGTGTGGAACGAAACTTTCCAATCACAGAATTTAAGAAGCTTACACTTCCAGTTGTGATTTCTCTAAACAGATGATGAATTTACGGCTCTGACATTAAGGCAATGGGTTAATACTTTGTCTGAAAGCTGTCGTATGTGTCTGTCCACAGTAGCGTGATGATGCCTGGCAACTGTGTGAGCATTGCGAGGCAGTTCCTGCGATGTGTCCTGCATCAGCTGGCACCAAATGGAATCTTTCCCATGCTGTTCACAAGTAACTTGGAAGGTGATAATTTCATCATGTCTGTTTAAACAAACTGGAGACTTTCCATTTCAGTTTGGCCCTGATTTCCTGATTTGTCCAGCCTTTTTTTCATATTACATAGGGACTACATACCAGCTAGTGGAGATTTTCACATCAGTGAAATGATTAGGGAAGATATTTTTATCACTAATATTGCACAATATTATCATAAATCAAATGTTTCTTCTTGAATTCTGCTGATACAGTGAAGTGCTTGTACTGTTTTGCCTTAGTTGTATCTCAGACCCTAAAAGTTGAATGGAAAAGGGAATTGAACTCAATCTAGAAAGACTTAGCATCAATCCTGAAATTAGGCATAGTTCTTATCCCCATTTGGAATAGAGCGGTGTCGGGTATTACCAAACAAAATTCCACATCCATATTGTATACTCAATTTACCGATCGCTACAGTATTTTTCATGTGCATGCATAGAAATGGAAACATCCTCTACCGGAAAAACAACTGTCTGCTCTTTAAATATATTTCAAAAGATGCTGAGTTGCAAAACTGATGAAAAGACAAGCCACTGGAATCACATCCTTAAACCTTGTGTGTATATCGTTGATGATGTGGCTAAGCCAAACAGTCCTTGTCAGTACTGGGATACCCCATTCTGAATATAGCAACATGTCTGTTTAAGTGCATTATGCAATTCCAAACCATAATAAAAAGCTTTGTTAGCCATATATGGACTGTACCGTCCGATCAACAGTAACTCATCATTGTGCAGACCTGTCGTCCTTTACTGAACAAGCGCCATTGACCTCAGCAATTTTCCTTACTCTACTTTATGCCCATGGCCTTTTTTGTCCCTTATTTGTTGATACTAAAACAAACAGCATTAATTACTTCATCTGGTTTATAAAGTGTCAAGACAAACACAAAACACGATCTTTATGCGAGTTTCCAGTCTCTGGTAGGTGTTAGAATTTAACTTGTCTTGTATATAAATCGTTAACTTGGGAAACGTACCCTGCTGAAAAAAACACAATGATTGTTTGATAGAAGAATCGGTTTTACTGTACAAGCTATTGTGTTCTCCCAAGCCAAATCAGACATTAACTCCAAACATTAGTTCCTGGAACAACTTACTTTTACATGTGGAACATGTTTGTTGAGGCATGTCGATAAACGTTTGAGATATTCGACCGTGACCTAATAGGAACATCAAGGGCAGTTAATTTCACGACTTTGTTGAGAGTGGTTTCGCTTAGTCTGTGAGTGACGGGCACCTTGCATGTCATTTAATTACTTTCACCCTTGTCCCTGTTGAAATACGTGAATTGTGTCTCCAAGAAAATACGTCCACATATCACAAAGTGCATACACGTTAATCATCTATTTATTTCGTGTAAATTATTTTTTTCTACTTTTTTATTTTGTTGATGTTTTTTTTGTATTTAGACGTGAAATAATGTCACTGACGCTGTATGAATTAATGCCCATATGCTAAAAATGCTAAAAGTTAATTCAACACTCTATTTAAAGGACTTTCCTTTCGAGGTTTTTTTCTGCTGATGTTTCGAATTGTGACTGCTTGCTGCGTTTTGAACAAAAATGAAGGAATATTTCTGCTGTGTTTGGGCCTACTGTTTATCAAATCATTTAACTGACATCGTTAAATTATACGTAAGTTGAATCAGATGTGCTTTTTTGTTAACATGCTACCTGTTTACCTAGCTTAACTGACCATACTTTATCAGCAGACTCGATATAGTCTGATTTATAGTTTGTAGTTCATTCAAATTGCTCTTTCACATACCTGTATTTTTCACGTTTTACTATAGTGTAGTGATCATTGCCAATCAAGAAATTTTCAGTCAGGTGGTTTAGATCAATACTGAAAGGATTTTTGTATTTGTAATAACTGATGAACCCAAGTCCTCATAATCCCCAGCGTCGTGGCCGAACTTTGGTTGTGGTGGCTATATCCAGTGTCTTTCAAAGTTGTACATGGCACTGTCATGTGAAGAATCGTTCATGATAACTTTGTTCCAGAGAGAACAAGAAAACCCCTCTGCTGTACACACGTATTAAAGACATTTTATCTGGTATGTAGTTGCTCAGCACCTGACACCCGACAAGTACCTTTTGTGCCATGAGAAGTGTGTTTGACGCATGCTCATATGCATAAATTGCGCACATATACTGGCAAAAATATGTCATGTTATGCGTTCATGGCAGTATTTGAAAGGTACATGTGTGACGTGTTTTACCTGCATGCTTAGTGGAGAATCATCATCATTAACTGGATGTTGATATAACACATCAAACAGTAACATATCTGACCTTGATTACAATGACATGTATGCTCTAATACATGTGTAATATATGGGTTATAGTAACACTATTACACTATACCGTTATAGGACGTGTACCTGGCATATCAGTATATTGAGTGAAGACACTTTTGAATATTAAGACTGTGACAATCTACAACAATCTCTATATAGACTCCCCGATTAAGATAAGACCACACCACTATACACAGTAGGTCGTCTTTCATTCTTTCTAAGATTACAGTATAATTAAGTTTATTCGGAACAAACTCTTCCTGAAATTGCAAGCAAATCTACATGAATTCCTTTTACTCATAGTGTCGAGTGAAAATAAATTCGCGGAGGACCTAAGTGCACGTTTCAATTATTGGTGGTTTTTTTTTATGTTCAACACTATTCCAGCTTTATACTGGTACGGACTAAATTATACAATATAAATAAAATATAAAATACAAAATATGGATTTCAGCATATGCAATATGACCAAAATGACTGCACTTGAGCATAAACACTTATCACAGAGGTCGTCAGCCCGACAATAGCCCGGAATAGATCAACACGAGTGTTCGGAAAAGCATGACGACTGTTCGGAATAGCCCTACGTCATTGTTCGGAATAGCCCGACGTCACTGTTCAGCAGAGCTGACAAGACTGCAAAAACTGATAGTTAGATCGCGTCAAATGTTTGCCTGAAACAGGTTTACTAGGCGGGATCAACACATCTTCACACGTGAATATGATGCACATTGAGAGGTTCGATGTGTGTATAAATTATTGTTATGTGTGATGAAACAGGGTAGGAATTGGGCTGGATGTGGTGTTAGCTGTTCGGTAATACCCGACACCGCTCTAAATTGTCTTATTTTGTACATCTTTCAGTGTAAATTTATATCTGTTTTAAGGATTTGATGTTTGTTTATATATGTACATCTTAAAAGATCAGCATGGATTTGAAAAGTGCATGTTCAAGTATCCCTCAAAATGTCTAGCATTACAGTTAAACCCTGCCCATGGGACATGTCTGATGCTTGCCTGTCTGTTAGCTGTTCCAAGAGTATAGGTATATTTCTTATGAGTGCACATGATCTTTCAAAACAGGTTTTACTTGATGTGCTACTTACTGAAATTGTTCAGGTGTTATCAGCCATCAGAGCCCGTATACTCTTCATTGCTGTCAGTGTGTATACATTGTTGTAAGTGTATGCTGTCTGCTTCTGCAGATCCCCACTTCCTAAAGACAATGGCTGCTGCCTTGGTGGACTTCAATGACCTGACCTCCCACGCCCCTCTGCAGTACCTCCTGGAGGTAGGTTAATATTTCACCAAGGTTCATGTTCCTTTGAGGTTCATGTTCCACTGAGGTTCATGTTTCACCAAGGTTCATATTCCACTGAGGTTAATGTTTCACCAAGGTTTTATTCCACTGAGGTTCATGTTTCACCAAGGTTCATGTATCACTTCACACTCACTCACTGATACAGATTACTACTAGAATGGCAAGTAAAGGGCAAATAGGTCTGACTTTAGAGGAAGATCCAACTCTCTCATTCTGATTCAATAACAAGACAAAGAGAATGAAGGTGAAAATGCTTCTGTTCAAATGTGGAGCCCTTAACTTTGCATTGTACATTTTATTAGATCTGTGACTTTTAGTCTAAGATCTTGGTGTATTTGGGCAAGGTGTGATGCCTAGCTTCTTCTGTAAGTGGGTTGCCAGAGTCAAACTCTTTAAAGCGTGGTGACCCCAGTGCTACAGTGACCACTCTATATTTCTGAAGGGCCTGAATGAGAGGAAGAATTTGCCCCAGGAGAACATCATGCTGTTGCTGGGCAACATCTGCACCTACATGAACTGCATCACCCTGGAGAGCTCAACGCCTATGTGGACCAACATCCTCACCCAGTTCGACATCTTCTTCAGACGTCTGTTGACAGTCCTGCCCAACCCATGTGACATGTCGGGGCTGCTGAAGACCATCATCTCCCTGCTAAAGATACCCAGCATCTGTAATGTCAGGGTAGGTGGCAAGGGGGTGCCGAGTGTCTGTAATGTCAGGGTAGGTGGCAAGGGGGCGTGGAGTGTCTGTAATGTGAGGTAAGTGGCAAGGGGGTAATGTCAGGGTAGGTTTGATGGAAGCATCAATTTACTTGATGCTATATTTACTCAGTTTAGCCATTTGCAACTCTCCACAATTATAATGAAGCTGTCATCATGATGTTGTTGTCGATGTTTGAAGTGTTCCACACCAAGCAGGTGAGTGACAGAGCCTTGTCTTTTGCTGAAAGAGTTCACGGTAATTCTTTTCAGGGTATATTGGAGCCATTCTCAAAGCTTCTGAGCTTTGCCATCCAGAACTGTCCTTTCAAGCTGCAGCAGCTGTTGGATGTGTGCTACATGTGCAACAGGGCCTTTTCCAGGGTGAGTATCGTGTCAGTCTTAAGGGGGGATTCAGGGTTACAATAGTCATAGCCTTAGGTTTTTGTCAGAGTTCACTTTGTGACTTGGTTTGTTCATTACACTATAAAGGCATGGATCATTGCTTATGAGGTCAATCACTGGTTTGTCTGGTCCTCAGTAGTAATCAGTGCTAGATTGGATTTGCAGTGTAACAAACAGACAAAAAACAAAACAAGGAACCTCATTCCTTGAAGATTTCATGAGCATTAAGTGAGTGACAGTTGTATCTCTGATTATGAGGATTTTGTTAAAGAATCAGCACTACTTAATCCTGTTATTAGAACTGTCTTTCAATTTGTGTTAGGAGCGAGACAAGTTGATCCTGACTCGTACAGTGATATATGAGTTGGTCCAAGCCCTCAAGTTCAAGACCAGTCTGCCGGACGAGAATGCCTTGCTTCTTGTGCAGGTAACATATGATTGCAACAGGAATACTGATGGGTGAAACTTTCTGTTTATGTGCCATGTCTTTCCTACTCTTTAGTCTTGTTATTGCAGATATCAGGGGTCAAACTATAATTGGTTTATGTCTGAGGTGGTCTGGTAGCGGTTAAAGAGTTTGCTTGTCATTTTTATTATTAGCGCCTCGTCTGTCCGTACGTCCATCCGTCCGTAATCATTTTGTTTTGGTAGCCCAACTCAGAAACCGTTCAATATTTTTAGACCAAACTTGATAGAAATAATAATCTGGAACTATGGTTGTGCCTTTTGCTATATACAAATTTTTGGCATTTTTATTTTTATTTACTTTTTCCATGGAACATTTTGGTGTTAGTCTAATGGTGGGGGGAGTTTGTTTCTGGAGAACTGAAAAAAAACGTTATATATTTTTCTGCAAAACTTGGTAGATATATCAATCAGAACCTGAAGTTGTGGCTTTTGGTATTTACAGGTTTTTGTGATTTATTATTTTCTTGGTTTCCATGGAAACGTTTCAGACTTTGTCTCAAAAGTGAGAGGTGTGTTTCGTTTCCATGGCACATCTCAAAAACTAATATCTGTCAGCAAAAGTTGTTAGATATGTATAGCAGATCCCAAAGTGGTGCCTCTTGCTCTTTACAGGTTTCTGTGATTTATTATTATTTTCTCGGTTTCCATAAAAACGTTTTGGACTTAGTCTCAAAATGGCGGGATGGGTTTCATTTCTGTAGCAGAACTCAAAACCGTTCAATATTTTTCTTGAAAACTTGGTAGATATGTATAGCAGACCCCAAAGTGGTGCCTTTTGCTATTTACAGGTTTTTGTGATTTATCAATTTCCCAGTTTCCATGGAAACGTTTTGGACTTAGTCTCAAAATGGAGGGATGAGCTTCGTTTTCGTATCTTTCAACAGATCTTTGCAGATGTATGAGACAGATCTTGAAGTGGTGCCTTTTACTGTTTACAGATATATAGCATTTATATTTTTCATGACTTCCATGGAAACAATTCAAACATCTTCTGATGACTCCTGTCTACTTGTGTGACAGTTTCTGGTCCTGGACACTGGGGGCACGATCTGCTTGTCTCACTCCGTGGATGATGCAGCCATGTTGTACAACTACCAGTCCCAGTCTCTGGTCAGCACATGTGCAGCCGAGTGTATGCGGCAGCACCTTAATGATGCCATGGAGTTCATCACTGATCTACACACACTCACAAAAGTCAAGGTGACTATATCTGTTAATTAAGAATCAAGATAATCATGTTTTGTGATAAACAAACTTGAGGATTAACCCATGCTTGAGTTAATGTGGATCCCAAGGGAGCAGTGTCTGATCTTGGTGATGGGGTGTCTTAGTCCTGGGTCAGATGGTTGTATTCATGAGCCATTGCATGCAGAAAAGTTTGGTTGACCTATCTTGAATATTGCTGACTAAACGTCCAACCTCTCATTTCAACAAGTTTTGAATCTCTTAAAAGACTATTTTTACACTTTCAGAGTATAATGAAAGGTGGGGCAGCCAACAGCCTGAATGAAGACACTCTTGGCAGTCAACTGAAGTCAGGAATGGCCCAGTACGTAGCGCTGGAGATCACTCGAGGCAATGGCCGTGACAACCGTGCCATCTCACGTTACTTGCCTTGGCTGTACCATCCTCCTTCCGCCATGCAGCAAGGGTAAGAACTACACCTGCTTGTCTGTGAAGCTAATAATGGGATTGGGTGCTCACAGATCCTGGTTGATAGTTGACTGTGTCATTATTGCATCAGTTAATGCTCCTGAGGTCAATCACTTGATTGTCTGGTCCAGCATATTATTTTCAGAAAACCATTTTACAGCTGGAATATTGTTTAATGTGGTGTTAGACGACAAAGAAACAAACCCGTCTGCCAGTGTTTAGCTGTAATACACAGTTATGAGATATGTTGAATAATGTGTTGATAATTCAAGGTGTAACGTAGTTGTACTTGAAAGCAAATGAAAATGGAACTACTTTATTGCATAGAAAATTCCATATAAATCCAAACCCAGATTGGGAAATATGAAGATTGTTCTTCAATTGAATTGCATTTACATTTTGAATAAGATTCTTTGGGATCAATTTATATCAGTTTTGTCAGATTGGTGAGTTTTGCATTTCTTGCCTGTAATGTCAAGTCTCATTTTCATCATTTAGACCAAAGGAGTTTATTGACTGCATCGGACACATTCGGCTTCTGTCCTGGCTTCTGATTGGCTCACTGACTCACACGGCTGTCACCGAGGGCGCTGCTCCTATATCCTGTCTTCCGGTGCCACTAGAGGCAGGGTGCCACATCTCAGAGCATGTCCTCGTCATTGTCACAGGCTTTGCTGAACAGTCCAAGGTGAGGACTGCTCATGTTAATTAAATAACAGTTATTTTTAATTCACTCTGTAAAGTTCCAAGCACTGTTATTACCTTGGTCTGTGAGCCAGTGTGTACTCAATGTTCGTTCTCAACTCCCCGGGTGTTCACAACCCAAACTACCTCAGGGCCGTCTGAAGGTTATCAGTCACATTGCATATCTCCTACTGGGTGCCCATGTACTGCATGTTAAACAGAGGCATATTACAAACAAAGTCACTTCACTTTGGAACCATCATGTGTGCTATGTGTCTTTTTCCCCTTCATTTTGGGCTAGAATTGGCACCCATCAACCAATGCTGCTTTGTTAGGTGACCAAATAGATCAGAGTCAGACTCACTGAGCAGTTATCTTGTTCTCATACATCAACAGTATGGAAAGTTGCTCACAGCTTCTATCACTGGGTTGTCTGGTCCAGACTTAATTAATTACAGGCTGCTGTTATACAGATAGCTGAGTGTGGTGGCAGACATCATTGTTGCCTTTATAAAATCTTTAACCTGAGTTATTTAGATATTTTCCTGTAATATGTTATGTAGGAATCATGAACAGTTTTCATGATAATGGAAAAGAAAACCCGGGACAGCTTCCTAAGATTCTGTTATTCGTGTTATTACCTCATGTTCAAGGTGGTTACAAATTTGAATGTCCAGTCTGATTGTGATCCATGGTCTTTCCCCACCTGTGCCTTGTTCCTCAAAGCAACCATAGTGCTACCACTGTTGCAGATCTGTGTGTTAAAGTATGGGACTTACAATTGTCTTAGAGTTATGATTGCTTTGAGGATTGGGGCCCTGGTCATGCTTGTAGCTTGTATGAAAGCAAAAATTGTCCACCTCCAGGTTGAGTTGGGCAAGGCTCCAATATTAGGTGGGCCTTATAGTCAGCACTTGTTGAGGTCATTATAGGAAATTTGATGGTATGTTTGAAGATAATGTGTAGTTATTCTGGGGTACTTGATGAGGATGGATGTACTATAAGGTGTATTTTCTTCCAGGACACCGTACTGCACATGTCATCACTCTTCCATGCCTTCATCCTGTGCCAGGTAAGTGCATGTCATCACTCTTCCATGCCTTCATCCTGTGCCAGGTAAGCGCATGTCATCACTCTGCCATGCCATCATGCTGTGCCAGGTAAGCGCATGTCATCACTCTTCCATGCCTTCATCCTGTGCCAGGTAAGCACATGTCATCACTCTTCCATGCCATCATGCTGTGCCAGGTAAACACATGTCATCACTCTTCCATGCCTTCATCCTGTGCCAGGTAAGCACATGTCATCACTCTTCCATGCCATCATGCTGTGCCAGGTAAGCACATGTCATCACTCTTCCATGCCATCATGCTGTGCCAGGTAAGTACATGTCAACACTCTTCCATGCCATCATGCTGTGCCAGGTAAGCACATGTCAATGCTCTTCCATGCCTTCATGCTGTGCCAGGTAAGCACATGTCATCACTCTTCCCATGCCATCATGCTGTGCCAGGTAAGCACATGTCATCACTCTTCCATGCCATCATGCTGTACCAGGTAAGCACATGTCAATGCTCTTCCATGCCATCATGCTGTACCAGGTAAGCGCATGTCATCACTCTTCCATGCCTTCATCCTGTGCCAGGTAAGCACATGTCATCACTCTTCCCATGCCATCATGCTGTGTAAGGTAAGCACATGTCAACGCTCTTCCATGCCATCATGCTGTGCCAGGTAAGCGCATGTCAACGCTCTTCCATGCCTTCATGCTGTACCAGGTAAGCACATGTCAACGCTCTTCCATGCCATCATGCTGTGCCAGGTAAGCGCATGTCAACGCTCTTCCATGCCTTCATGCTGTACCAGGTAAGCACATGTCAATGCTCTTCCATGCCATCATGCTGTACCAGGTAAGCGCATGTCATCACTCTTCCATGTCTTCATCCTGTGCCAGGTAAGCGCATGTCATCACTCTTCCATGCCATCATGCTGTACCAGGTAAGCGCATGTCATCACTCTTCCATGCCATCATGCTGTACCAGGTAAGCGCATGTCATCACTCTTCCATGCCATCATGCTGTACCAGGTAAGCACATGTCATCACTCTTCCATGCCATCATGCTGTGCCAGGTAAGCACATGTCATCACTCTTCCATGCCATCATGCTGTGCCAGGTAAGCACATGTCATCACTCTTCCATGCCATCATGCTGTGCCAGGTAAGCGCATGTCAACACTCTGCCATGCCATCATGCTGTGCCAGGTAAGCACATGTCATCACTCTTCCATGCCATCATGCTGTGCCAGGTAAGCGCATGTCATCACTCTTCCATGCCATCATGCTGTGCCAGGTAAGCACATGGCACAGTCTAAGTAAACTGCTTGTACTGAGTCTAACAAACCCTAGTACAAGGTCACATCAGCTAACATTTTTTAGCACAAACACACAAACTGACACTCAATTCTTTTTATTTGCGTACCCATATGATTATTGTTTACAGTGATGAGTTTTAATACCTGTAAAATGTTACCGTTCTGTTCAAGACCGTATTGCATTGATGTTTCTATACTTGACGATTTTTTTGTACGTCTCAACCCATGAATACATAGTTCTCAAAGTATACGTTTAGATATGAAAACAAATTTGTCATTAGGTCTGAAACTGCTTTAATAAGTATAACATGAATAAAATTATCAAATAGAAATAGTGTCATTTTAGCAAATTCTCATTGTACCTTTACACTATGACGGATTCGTTTTACTGCATAATAATACACTGACTGATTTCAAAGTTGTGCGTTGTGGGAAAAAGGAAGCAGATCTCGTATTCTATTTATTTGTGCTTTTTATTGTGAAATTTGATGAGCAGTTGTTAAACTGACAATGGGGCAGGAAACTGACAGATGAACTCACAAACTCAAGAGAATAAAGTATTGTGAAAAGGAACAATGTTCAGCAATTGGAAATTTGTTTGGGAGTGAAGAAGTGACATTGCCAAAATTGGGGTTACTTAAACAAGTTCGGTCCCAAAACTGGCAGAGCCATTTGCAGCAATATCATTGGGGTTCCTTGAAAACGAAGCAGAAATTTGAAATTAGGTTGCACTGGTGGGCATTTGTTGTCAAGCATGTTGTCAGTCAGATTTAGCAAAACTTTGCTCAGTTTGTGCTTTTTGTCATTTGAAATGGACCTATTGTATGAGCTATTATTGGGTTCATTCCTATGGCCAAATAAATACATGATTTGCATGATTCAACATTTGCGTCTGCAAGTACCTGGATGACTGTTGTTCATAGAGAGTGTGGGCAATATACACGACTGAGGCCACAATCCTTGAAACTGTTTGGATTATTTGGCCCAGTTATATACAAAAACAAGTAAGAGACATGTTGAAATTGAAAGGAGTGTGGATACATATGATTTTTATTTTGGTTACGTCATGCTGGACAGAGAGTATCCTGGGGAAACCCGGAAAGTAGTTGCGGCATAAGTTCACATGATCGGCTTGAAACTGTTCACACACATATGAATGATGTTTACGCATGTATGAACGATTTGAAGGGTTTAAGAGAAATTAGCCTTGAAATTTAGATCAGATGACTGCTCTCTCAGTCAACCAATGTTTGGGAATCTGTGTAAACTTGTGAATTTATGTGATCTTGTGGACTGTGATTCCAAGTCGACATTCACTCACTCAAATACACAGATGAGGAACCTGTTTACCTGCTTGTGACATTGGGTACAGATGTGATGATATTGTAATTTCAACAACATTATTGCCTGTAGTATCCATCTGACTCCTTTGTGTCTGTTCCAGTTGTGGACGATGTACTGTGAGTCGGCAGCAGCCCTTCACCCCCAGAACAGCGAGCAGTACCAGTCCGCCTCTGCCCACATCATGGACTTTTGGGCTCGTGTGACACCAGGCATCTTGCAGCTGCTGTCTCACTCCAAGGAGGTAGGTGACACCACTGTGGGTCTTCAGGTTCCCAATCTTTAAGAAAAGGAGGTGTTTATTTAGGAGACAAATGTACAGTATTTTCAGGTTACACTCCAGATTTAGCAGCTCTGATATTTAGTTTTAAACCAAACTACCTGCAGCAAATGGATTTGATCTGAACATTCAGAATCAAGCACTCTTCAGTATCATGTGGGAATTGTATAAGTGCACATGATTTTGAATGAGTGATGTCAAGAGAATGGTGACATTATGTTCTTCGTAGCCTGCTACCATGGAGATGGTCTCTCGCAGAACTATGCAGCATTGTCTTCCCCTTTTCATATTTTTTTTTGACATCATTGTGCAGAGCTTGACGATGAAATTTAGAGAGAGGTTTTTTAAGAGAATGATAATTAAATGTAATAAACTGTATTTCAAAGAGTTTGAACCGACTGGCCTGACCATGTTTCTTGGTATTATTTCATCGGATCTGAACAGTAACTTATGGACTTTACTAAATTTAAAGCAGAGTTGGTGGACAGCATCTTGCTTCTTGCATCTTGGTTGGTTCAGGGCTATACTGAATGGTGCCCTTTCTGCACGCTCGGCATGATTGAACGTTACCCTCTGACAATAAGATGTTTAACAGCTCTTACCATCTTATTACCAAGATTATTATCTTAAGAAATAATTTGCATAAGTATTGACATTTGTTCAGGTTGTTCTTGATGTAAACTCCATTATTTATTATGTGATGCCATAGATGTGAGCTAGTTATGATTTAGATATACTGAATAGCAAAAGAAAGGCGACTGTGTTTTTTTGTCAATTTTTTAAATAGAAGACATAAACATGAACACTTACTTTTATGAGATTTCATCTTTTTGAAACTTGCATTTCTCTTGCTGTTCCATTAACATTGGAAGGGCTCAAAACATCAAATATAAGTAATGAAGTCCCTGCTTAATTTAGGATTAGGGTAGGTGATTGAAATGACAACATTATGTAGTAACAAGTCTTTGAATTGATTTTTTTATAAAATTTGTCATTCCAGTAAAGAGAATTAAGCCATTTCATAACAGATTTGGAGGAAAATACATATTTTTATTTTTAATATTTTGAAATTTGGGGTGACAGTGGTAAAGTGGTTAAAACAACCGTCTGTGATGGATAGAGTGTGCATGTTGGTTAGCATGTGAGAGGGCGGTGAGAGGGGGTGATGGTTTGCTGGGTCAGGAGGATGGTGCTTTGGTCGTGGCAGGGGCAAGGATGGTAATGGCCTTCTTATAGGTCACAGAGGAACCATTGCAGAGGTCACAGAGGAAGAATGTAACATCATTCCATATGATTTACTTACTGACTTACTTATCTATATATCCTTATAGATGTTATCAGTTCTTTTGAAAATTAGGATGGAATTATCATGTTAGTGAACTAATTTATTGGATTAATTTGGCAGATACATCTTGTATCTTATATTTAAAACTATGTCTATTTACTGCTTCAGTATAAAGGTCAAGGTCATATTGACTAAGTTATAATATACTGTCTGGTGATACACTTAAACATGGTTTAAATCTACAATTTAAGTATTTCATCAGTATAAGTATATTAGAGTGTCCTTTTAATATTGTGATAGTGAACGTTTTTGGATCAGCGTAAAATGTATATCTTTTCAGACAGTTGAAGAAAATTATTGGCCCCATACAATTATACTGTGTCATACCAGACATGTATGCCGACACGCCTGACACATTATGCTCTGATATTTATAGTACTGTATGGAATATGTATCAGCTGAACACTTACCTGTGTGGATTTGTTTAAAATATTTCGACAATATCAGTTTAGTGGCAAAAATATTTGAATCTACAAGAAACTATTCTGTTATTATGTCAGTATATTTTACTAAAAACTATCAGTGTCAGTATGCCATTAGACTTTGGTGATAATGTAGAAACTATTATAAGCCATGTGTACTGCAGAATGTTGCTAGGCTTGGGTTTTTGACTAGTGCATGAGGTCACTGCAATGATTTCCCCAGTCCCATGCACCAACCTCCTGACTGCCCTTGTATAATTGTGGGAGGATGGCTAAATGTGAGGCACAATCTTTTTCTTTGTGCTCCATGACACACTGAAGGATAAACCGACACTAGAGGTTTGATATTGCTGTTATCACACCCCCATTGTTCCAGCACCTCAGTCATATCAGTTTCTTTAGCATGACCTGTACACATTTGCACAAATTGATGCATGCATTTGCACGCTCAATTTTATCTTTTTCAACAATTTTGTCAACTTGATAATCTTTTTACTGAGTTACCAATTTTCTAACTCTCAAATGTCTGTTCTCACAAGAACTGTATGTTACCTTACCTTCCACATCTTTGTTGGAGTGAATAAGTTGGGTTGAATATCACCTGGAAAAGTATGTGACTTTGTAACAACAGTGATTATGGGAGGAAAGTTGACATAATGGCTCAAGTTATAGATGTTTACCTCTCTGGTGGATCTGGATTGTCCAAATGTATATAATTTGGGATAGGGCTACTTATCTTCTTTGCTATCAAGCTAAACCTATGACAATCAAACTGGGAATTCAGAATTGCAGAGTTATCACCCTTGGGAGTGCTAGGATACTATGATCAATGTGAATCTTTGGTGCATGCAAGTACTGATCAGTTTCATCATTGTGGTAAATGTCTATGACCTGTGTTGATGCCAGGTTACCTCCCATAGCACAGTGACTCTTCAACTTCAGTTGTGTTCTGAGAATAACTAGACCCAACTCGTTGACTTACTGTCTGTGGTATTCCCCTAGAGACTACTAACAGTTTTGGTCTGCATGAGACATATATTGTAAGGAGATCATGCCAGTTTTAACAAAAACTTATACTAATTTGCTTTAAAAGGACAGTAGTGAAACATGAAGCTACCATAAAATGTCCGAGCTGTCATTATTTTATTATGTTTTATTGAGATTTGCTTTCTCACATTTCTGTAGATCTTAGCCATCTGTTGTGGAGCATGTTTTCACTTCCATGGCATGGATCGTCTGTATTCTATTTCAGGGGATAGATGCTGTAGCCTTTCCTAGTTTATCAGTATTTTTTTTAATTTCATCTTTCTTGTAGGTATTGTAGATTTACACAAAACTGTCCTTACCATTCATTTCCAGTTCTCTCCAACAAGGATTACACTGGGTGCCCCTCTCTGCCCCATGGTGTGTTAACCCGTGAAGGTCCCGGGGTAGAATAGGCCTTCAGCAACCCATGCTTGCCATAAAAGGCGACTCAGCTTGTCGTAAGAGGCGACTAATGGGATCGGGTGGTCAGACTAGCTGACTTGGTTGACACACGTCATCGGTTCCCCATTGCACAGATCGATGCTCATGTTGTTGATCACTGGATTGTCTGGTCCAGACTCGATTATTTACAGACCGTCGCCATATAGCTGGAATATTGCTAAGTGCGACGTAAAACTAAACTCACTCACTCACTCACTCACTCCCATGGTGTGTTGTAACAGGCAATGAGATTGATGTTGCAGTAAAACTCAGTGGCATGCTTAGCGATGTCATCATGCCCTGATGTTGTAGATGAATACTTGTGATTGAGTTATTGGTGTACCTTGTTCTGACCCTGGTCTCAGTGATGTGGCTGAGAAAGGTCAACAGCAGCGTGAGACAGTATTCATCTGTTCTGTCATCACAGTTCTTTGGGGGACTTGTTTAATTCTTTGGTTCAAGTCGGAAAGAAGATAATATTTACACTAAAATTAATTTGACATTTGAAGAAAAAACATACTCTGATATTAAAATAATAATATCTTGCAGATATTTTGGAATTTTTTAAGATAAAGAAATCACAAACCAGAAGTTTGATAAAGAGTGTATAGTTGAGCTTCATTAAATATTTTAATAGGAACTTCAGTGGAGTCCTTTATGTGATTTGACCTCAGAGGACAATTTTGTTTTGATTCTGTGAGTAATAAGCTACGGATATAACAATTACTTTCAATTGGCCATTAGTGTCAAGTACAAGCATTGCTTACAGCATTGTCTGTTCATGATAGGCCAACCATATGGCCATCAACTACCACCAGCCTAGTGTTAATTACTGTATTGCTGTATTCTCAAGGAGATATAGGTGCATATGCATACATAATGACATAGTGTGTGACATTGTTGTGGCAGCTGGTGGAGATGGTCAACCTTCACTTTCTGGGACTCATGGAAGCCCTCCAGGAGTGTAACTCTTGTGTCCTTGCCAAGGTAGGTCCTGTTAAAGTTCATTCATGTATGTGGATGTGGGTGTGCATGCATGCTTGTCTTTTTCCTGTGTAGGAGCCAAACATTTCTTTCACATTTGATAACCATAAAGCTGGAATATTGCTGATTGTGGTGTAAAACTAACTCACTCACTCACTTTCACATTTTGATGCAGGTTATCGAGGTGTAATGTGGTAAATCCTTTCCTCGATATTTCCCAGATTTACAATATTTTGGAAACCCCATTACCCAGTCAGAATAGTATCTAAATAGTTCCTGCGAACTTGTAGTGAATGTAGTGGATAAAATCTCCTGACTACATGCTTAGAAAAGGAAATGGGAAACTTTGTATTACAAACTTCTGTGCAATATGTTCTGTTCATATCTAAAGGTTTTTAATGATGGTAGAATATTCATATTCAATGTGTTCCCTGTTTCAGCTGTTTCCGATGTGGCAGTGCATCCTCTTTGCATACCATGCACAGGTAATAACGTCCTTCTGTATCTACACATCCCAGGCCTTATTTCACATTTCTTCTTTGAGAGGCATTTAGAACTTGGGGCAATAAGGAAGGATGACAATATGTGGACAAATGACTTCTCCATTGCTCTGAGAGCAATGTTTCGGTGTAGGTTCAAGCACTGTTATCAAGCAAGTGATAAACAATATAAGGATAGGCTTCACCATCCCTGTGTGTATTTTGCAGGTTTTATTTGTTACACTTTTGTCAAAGCCCATGTGTTGTTACTGTGTCTGGCTTCCTTATTCCTTGTAGTACTAAACAAACATCTCCTTTAACTTGTATATATGCTTCTCTATCCTTATACTGTTCATCATGTGATAACGATGTTAGAACCTACTCTGAAACATTGATCTCATAGTAGTAAAGAAGCTGCTATCTATTTATTGTCATTCTTCCTTATTGTCACATTATTGTACTCATAATGAGCCTTTTACTGTACAAGGAATCCAATGGGGCATAGGCATTCTTGATGACTGGAAGACTGATTGACTGCTGTTTCTGCAAACAGCATATGTCTCATGTGAAGGAGTGGGTGTCACAGCTCTGTCTGAAAAGTCTTTCAGTCATGGGAACTTGATGTAGGAGGCTTGATGTAGGGGGCTAGATGAAACTTGTCTTTGCTGTAATGTGGCTGGAATGTTTCTGACTTCACTCATTTTGTTTGTATGAAATACGTTAACAATAGAAGCAAGGGTCCTTGTCACAACCAAAGATGCCAAGATTGAAATCCTTTACTGCTTACTGGGTTTTGTAACACTAACATATCTAGCTGATCTCTTTTTTACTCTGATGATCTAGGTTAGAACTGATCTTGAGTAAACCATGATTGTCACACAAGACGATGAATGGTATCTTGTAGTCAGGCTCCTGGCTTGGTTGACGGGTCATATCCCAGTTGTATAGATGGATGCTCATTATGTTGATCACTGGATTGTCTGGTCCAGACTTGGTTATTTACAGACCACACCCAAATAGCTGGAATATTGCTGAGTGTGAGGTTAAGAAACAAACCAACTGAAGTCCACGATGGTGTAATGTTGATGCTGTTACAGTTGCCGGGACATCTCCATGTGAGATTACAGATGTGCCAGAACTGGGAGCCACCGCACCCAACACGGGACCAACGCTCATTCAACTCCACCATCCTCCTCAACTGGCTTAAGAGGATCCAGTTCAAGCTTGGGCAGATCGAAGTCCAGTCGTCAGCAGCGACACAGTTTTACACTGTGTGAAACAACTTCTGAGGGACTCTGAATATCACCTGTCCTGTTGGACAGAGAATCATCTGAAGGAGCAATACTTGTAACATCTACGATCCATATGTACTGATATACAGTTTGTGATCAGAAATACCCACATCATATCATATGATCACCCTGTTGTCACACTCATTTCATCATCTATTTATTAGGACATTGACAATTGTTATTATTTGTGATGTCATCTGTTGGGAACATCATTTGTTTGATATCTACAAGGTTATGTTTCTAGGTCAATGAGGTTTTACTTCTATGTTGTCAAAACAGAACTTATCAATATAAGTCAAAATATGTTCTGTCACTATTGGCCAAAATAATGTAGATGGTTTGACCAATACATTTGTTCTATTAATAATTCTAGTATTGTTCAATACTACATATTGTCTTAGGCCATTATTTTAACATTTGTTGGATCAAAGATATGCTGAACCTTTTTTCTTCCACACAGGGACAAAAAGAATAGTTCAAATTTACAATACATGTAGTGTTTTTCTCATGAATTATACACACCAAATTATTTTCAGCAGTGTTGTTTAAAATCTACAAAGATTTTTGATGATTAGTTTCACATCAATATTTTGCCAAATTGTTCAGTTGACACGTCACAGGAGATTTCCTTGCATAGTAAATGTAGAGTTGTCACAGAGTTTGCCAAAATACACTGTCAAAAAGCATATCCTCTTACCTCACCCTTCTTAGGCAATATTTGCAAGAACATTCCAGGATAAAGATTTTGAAAAAGGAAATTATTTCCCCATTCAACTTTGACTTTAACTTTAAAAATCTGTCAACAAATGTAAAATAATGGCCTTATATGGCATCTTGTCTATCTTAGCCAGTCAGAATATGTTGCTTTTATATGGAGCTTCCATGGCGTTGTTTTGAACCTCAATGTGAACTGTGATATTGCTGCTTTTTGGACATTGAAAAAGTTCTCGTTCTACAGATGTTTGGTGTTCTAACTATACTGATGTGTGTGGTTCTAGGTTAATAGTGGCCTGGCCAGAAGGTGGAGATGATGGGTGACAGGAATGCTATGGAAGTGATTCTGATACATCCACTTTATGGAGGCATGCACTCCCCTGTCAATGAGGGTCCTGATGTGGTATACTGTTTGCCATGTGAAAATATTTTAATTTTTTGTGTAAATGTAAAAACAAGGGATATTCAATTGTGTTAGCCATAGCTTTCATTGTAGAAATCAGCTGTGTGCTCACTGTCTTGTGATCTTGTTAGATTGTAATAAAGCAAGGTGTAATGACTTGACATCTGGTATGAAGAGTACTTTTGAGGTGATTTTTACTGATGTACATGTCTCCAGTGTCATGGTTTGATCTGACTGTCACCAGTCGTTTGCCTTTGTTGACATGTTCGCAGAAAAACTTGAAATGATGACACAAAGCATTCAGTCATGCTGAGTGGTCAAATGCTTCTATAAAGCTGGAGCTCACTGTATCAAAGACTTGTAGATGTATTACGTTACGTCTGATTGTCAGTCATGGTAGACTCGTTATATCATGATTATCAGCATTCATTTTCTTTGTGACATGGGTGACAATCAGCTGATAACTGCAAAATTCTCAACTCATTTGGACCAGTACTTCTATGAATCTATTATTTATCACCACACTAGTCAGGTTTTCTACAGTGCAGACAGTAGTAACATCAACCACAGGCAAACTGTAGCGCAAATGGGTTGCACAGCATAGATCGAGAGAATGACCAGTCTTCTTTCATGCGAGCGAAGCGAGCAAAGGTTGACAGCATACTTTCCTCGCTTCAGTTCGAAAAATATTTTTCATGTCAAAATAAAATATCGCTACTATCAAAAGTTTACACCTATTTCTTCACTTGGTTGTGCTCTCACGTTTTCAACCCCAATTACTCATGTGAAATATTTTATATTCAACATTTTAAGCGCAACTTGTGGTAGATCAGACCATTCTTCGCCTCCATTACCCCTTCCAGCGTCCGGTTCAAAGGAGTGAAGGAACAGGAGGGTATTATTCCACATGGAACACTTACAGTTACCTCCCCTGCTTCATTCGCTCATTACGCCATAAGTGTTTTTTATGTAGAATAAATGTGAAAATTCTAACAATAGCGACGACAGATAAGACAAATAAACCCCAACAGGTTCATGATAAAATTAGGCAATATGGTATTCCTTTTCAATTTCTGCTTATTCTTGTTCCGTCACTCTGTTCAACTGGAAGTTGGCGCTTAAAAAATTGAATAAAACATATTTCACGTGAGTAATGTTAAACATGAGGTAGGAAATAGGAGAGCACAACTATGTGAGGAAATGGGAGTGTATCTTTGATGGTGGCAATATCTTATTATTAGATGAAAAATATTTTTCGATTCGAAGTGAGGAAAGTATGTTGCCAACCTTTGGTGGCTTCGCTTGCATATATGAAGACTGTCATATTCTCTATGCTGCGCAACCCCATTTGCTCTACAGTTTGCCAGTGCATCAACCTAAATTACAGTATTCACAGTATTTTGGTGTGAGGAACCATAGCATGTAAATAATAGACAGAATGTGGATGAATTTGTTATAATGTATACAGTCAAACATGAGGAATTTATTATACTTCCTCACAATGATGCTTCGGTATGTGTTACGGGATGGTGAGGCAATGCAAGGTGTGTTGATTTTACAAGAGGTATATTTATACTATGTACCTTTAACAACTATTTACAGATGAGCTGGTTACTTTATAAGAAGAGTTTTGTATGTGTATATACAACTATATATGTTGATACAACTGTTGTTAGTATTTATTGTATAGCCTATTAAAACCAGTTGCTCCTTTGCCATACACGTGTTTGGATTATTGACTGCAATATAAGCTTGACTTTTGGTGTATATGTTGTTTGGGTTACACTCTCTCAGTAAAGTATACCCGTGAAGGTCTGGATTAGAATATTGACCTTCAGTAACCTAAGCTTATTGTAAGAGGCGACTAATGGGATCAGGTGGTCAGGCTCGGTGACATGTTTGCTGATCACTGGATTGTCTGGTGCAGACTATTATTTACAGACCACACCTAAATAGCTGGAATATTGCTGAGTGCTAAACTCACTCACTCTCAGCAAAGTAATGATTCTGATATCTTTTAGGGTTGAGTCTAAATCTCGGATTCAAACCCATACTCAAAAATGAACCGTAATTGATTGGTCCAGACAACATGGATAATATTCATTTTTATGTGCATCAAATAGGTCTTGTGTTGCCAGGCAGCAGGCAATATATGGACAAGGCAGACTTCACATTCACTAAGTGTTCGTTGGGGTGGTTTGGTTGCAATTCTCCACCTGTGAACGTGAATATGCATCTTCAAGTGGTTTCTTGGCCGTTTCCTCCAACAGGAACGGAAGTCCAACGTTGGTCAGAATCAGGATCCCCATCACTGCATAAGGTACAACCAGGCCATGCTCAGTCTGGGGAGAAAATCATCAGGGGATGATACACCAGTCCCCATGAACGGCTCCATACAACACCATGTAAATGGCTCTTCAGAATAGAATTTGGTTGGAACCGTTGGTACCTTTGATTACAAGGAGCACGAACATTTCCTTCTTGAAGTCAGTATGACCAACACTTTAATAGGACAAGGTATTGTAAGGGAGCATGCACTATATTGGGGGCAAGAACACCCACCTTCAGGACTATATATAGGGCCAGACTCCTTTCCATCATGAGCATATTAGGGTAGCAAAATCAGGATCACATTAAGGGCTAGGATACCTAACATCAGCACAATAAAGGGACATTTATATACGAGGCACATAAACTGTGCATACACAAATTTAAAATCTAAATTTATCAAACCTGTGTAGACATATAAGGATTTAAAGTCGGTGATGAGTGACCTGTATCCGACATGCATGCACATGCCACGTTCCGTGACGTCAGTGGTTTTGTTCTTGAGACGTGCAATATGTTGTTGCACGTGCATTCCGGAGAGAGAAACAGAGCAAGTAAATGCCACACAATACTGGCACTTTGGAACGAGCCAACCCCTGCCCTTGCGATCGTTAAAAAAATTAAACGGCTGTTGAAACAGATTGCATGCCGTGTCTAACTTCTGCACAACGTCATGAGGCCATTGGGATGATCAATGGGGGAATGTCTCAAGGACAAGTGGCTGCGCATTTCAACTGCCACCGTAACAACATTTCTACACTGGTGAGACGCTACCAGAACACAAATGACGTCATCGATCGGCCACGTTCTGGATGCCCACGTGTAACAACGCTAAGACAGGACAGGTGGATAAGGGTGACCCAACTTCGCCACAGGTTTCAGACTGCAGTGTTGACTGTCCGGACCATTCCAGGATAGTGATGGACGTCAGCGTGTCTATAGACGCGTGAGAGAATGTTATGCACAGGCCTGTGTCTTGGAGAGGTGGTGGTTCCGTGATGATTTGTCGTGAAATAACACGCCAAAGAACTCCTTTGGTGATTGTTCAGGGCAGCTTAACTAGTGTTGGCTACAGGAATCAGGTTCTTCGACAATTCCTTTTCTGCAACGCCATGGTTCTGGGTTAACATTCCAACAGGACAATGCCCGCCCTCATACGGCAAGGGTTTCTATGGATTTCTTGCAACACCACAACGTTGACTTACTGCCTCGGCCTGCAAATTCATACAGAGCATAATTTGGGGCGAGATGGATCGACGTCTACGCCGTCTTCCTCATCCGCTAGATAACGTCCTTGACTTTGAAACAGAATTTGGCGTGACATCCCACAAGCCTTTATTGCACGTGTGATAGGCTCAATGCGTCGCCGATGCACTGCTGTTTCCAATGCCGATGGTGGATACACCCGTTATTGAGCTTGTGACATGGTCGTTTGACCCCTGTCCCGCTTGTGGACTCGTGACGTCATTGTGATTGACTATTCAACTGAAACGTTTTATGGCCTCATGATTCCTCCATTAAAGTTTATAATTGTTATCGTGCTTATCAACTGGGATATTTTTTTGGACAACGCAGTTTCTTTATGTGACTAGTGTATGTACGACATGAGAACAAGCTATGGACAACGGTTTTCCCCTTTACCGAAATGGAGAAGAAATATCCACCATCAGGACCACAGAAGGAGCAGAGATACTCACCATCAGGACCACAGAAAGAGCAGAGATACTCACCATCAGGACCACAGAAGGAGCAGAGATACACCCCATCAGGACCATAGAAGGAGCAGAGATACTCACCATCAGGACCACAGAAGGAGCAGAGATGCTCACCATCAGGACCACAGAAGGAGCAGAGATACTCACCATCAGGACCACAGAAGGAGCAGAGATACTCACCATCAGGACCACAGAAGGAGCAGAGATACACCCCATCAGGACCACAGAAGGAGCAGAGATACACACCATCAGGACCACAGAAGGAGCAGAGATACTCACCATCAGGACCACAGAAGGAGCAGAGATACTCACCATTATGACCACATAAGGAACAAGGCTACTCACCATCAGTACCATATATGGAGCAAGTATACTCCCCAGTCCAGCTGCTATGTTACATGCACTAAGACCAAGTGTCCTGAATGAAAAGAGAGATAACTCTATGGGTTTGACATTAAGCAAAGCAAGTGTGAGTGAGTCGGCACATGTATGGGTGTGTGAGTCAGTTAGTGAGTGCACAGTTTCCGAGTGTGTTTGTTGTCTAACTATCCAGACGATTTATCATGGCATTCTTGATTCAGCTGCATACGTAAAAGCTACACGGTATATAGTGTACAGCCCTGGCTTGTATAGGATCATCTGCATTCAAATGAAGTCTTGAAAGCCTGTGCAAAAAAGTAACGTGTCCGTCGGTTAGGTGAATTTGAGAATCTGTCAGTCCATGTTGAAAATAACCAGTCCCGAGTTAGGCAGGTATTTCGAACGCTGGTCGAGTCACATCAGAATCGAAATCTCTCACTGAAAGTCAAAGCCTAACAGCCAGCACACAAAATCAGAGGTCTAAGCCACTCTGGAACTCATTGTTTTATTCATGTCTCATTGTCTGGTCGCGTGTAGATGAGAGTGTGCTGACTGACCTGATAACTGTAGGGTAGTGTTCGGCAGTGAACACTTTCATGGCCGCCCAGGCAACCGTCACCGACATCTGAGCAGTCAACGCCAGAGAAAAGTTGATTGTTGGCAAACCAGCAAGATCTGTTTAAACAACATTAACCTAAGTCAATATCTTTTCAGACAGACTAGACCCATGTGCGAGTGACTCAATAGTTTTAAGCATTGCAATTCGTTGTGGTAAGACCCAGTGCTAGGATCCAACACTAGGTTCGCCCTTGCTGAGACGACGTGTGTCACCAAAGTAGAATGTTTCTTCGACCTGCATCGGTTTGATTGCAATGGCATCTCGCACTACTTACAGCATGCAGTTACTTAAACACTTTTATTATATTGTATGGCATATTTATACAAGTCTTGGAACTAGTATATGCTCAAGGCGCTGGGTTTTCCCCTCCATCACTGGATGTCAGTCAACGACAGATCGTATCATCCATCTCAACTCTCTGGGTACGTACGACTCTTGCAGCCACTAGACACAAAGATTTATTGCGGCTTTCCAACCTTCTCGAGGTGCCCATTCACAGATGGGTGGACTGAGACACAAAGTCACAGTACTTTGTCCCAGTTTACTGCACATTGCTGTGCGTTGACCCAATTTTAGTAAGATAGCCGATTGAACAAGGCGACGCCAAAGGTCCAGCAGCCTCGGTTCCTTAAATGGGTACAATGTGCGAAGCCTATTTTTCAGTTGATATTGCAGTTGATAATACTCTCTGGCAACGGGTACATTCACCAGGAAACGGTTGGTACACCGACAACAGGCTGACACACCGACAACAGGCTGGCACACCGACAACAGGCTGACTCACCGACAACAGGCTGACTCACCGGCAGCAGAGCAAGCAGCAACAGTGAAGCAGGCGACGGAACACAGCAGGTAGAAACAGAAACTTGTCCAGCGACGCCCGATCCTGCAACACGCATCATATGGCTTTCTAATTTGTGAGAAGTGGGTCACATGATCACCTTGATCATGATATTTTATGTGCGCCGTCCGACATAATGCAAATGTTTGGATGGGGGAGCGTACCTGTCGTTTAAGTAAATGACGATTGGAATTCTGGGTAGGCCTGTAAGACCCGTAAGGGTGATGTTGAGGTAGACACTTCCGACCCAGGTCCGTGCGCCCAAAGACAACCCATAATACATCACACTGGAAATGAACCTGCGAAGATAATCCCATGTTACATTATGCATTTAAAACCCCTCTTCTAGTATATTCTTGGTCATTTAATATGACTGTATCTGAAAATTAAGTAGCGTAGGGCCTCGACCCTTATCTACGAGGCTGTCAGGAGAGAGAGAGAGAGAGAGAGAGGAGTGTGAGTGAGTGAGTGAATGAGAGTGGTTTTACGACGCCTTTAGCAACAGTCCATCAATAGCACAGTGGAGGACTCCGGAAACTGGCTTCACACTTTGAACACATGTCGGGAATCAGACCCAGCATGAGGACAGAACGCTTTAAGCACCAGCCTACCTCAATGCTCCATTTTAGTTAGATAATGCTGTTGTATTAGTGACCAGTGAATTTCATTGATAAATCTGTTTTTCTTTTCTATCGCGACGCAGAAACAGAATAGCAATGTGCAAGTTGGCGAATATTAGAATATTATTTTATACTTAATTGGGGCCAGCTCAGTTGTCACTTGTACCCTGAAATATCTCCATCATGTATATTTATAGCTTCCTGTCATGAATTAGTGAGTGCAACATTGCTTAACGACCATACAAGCCGTTCATACAAGTGTTCAACTGCAAAATACTTGAAGTATTCTTGTGATAGTGACAGCAAGGCAAAGAAAACCAAACAAATTCAATAAGCATGCCACTTGACGGGGCTCCATACAGATTCCTACCACATTGCATGAAACACGGCAGCAGTTTTGATCTTCTCCTTAGAGTTAAAGAGGTGAATAAACGTATATTTCTTCTGCAGGGCGAGCAAAGTCTGCTCATGTTCTGCTATCATTTGTAGCTGGCTCAGGTCCGGGGTTTGGATCTGGTTCATCTTTATAATCCTGTTGATTGACCTCTTCGCGTCATGAACACGACCGCGGGATAACTGCCACCGAATACTTTCTGGAAAGAGTCTACAATGATAAAGCAATTTATTTTGTGTACCTTTTCAACCTTAATACAGGAGGGAAATGTGCGCTTGTTGGCTAACGCATCTGTCAGTAAATTCCCAGTATTAGCATCTCCCGTCAAATCTAGCTCAGGACCAGACATGTCCTGACAATCACCCCGTGTCGTATCACGATATCAAACACGACCATAAGCTCCATCAGGTCACTTCAAGAGACCAACTCTAACCCAAATTATAGACAAGGATAGGACAACGTTTGGAAGGGGCAACATTTAACAAGTTCCAAAACCGTAAGCTGAAAAACAATCGAGCTATTTAAATCGAGTTACATAGCTATTTTCCACTTTACCGTTTCCTTATCTACATAGTGATCTAACGACACAAGGGCACTTGGAGAACCTTTAGGACTCGATGGACAACAGTTTTTATATTTTCATTTCCAAAATTTGATCCCAGACGTGAAACCTGCACCTGTCCCCTGTCCACACGTGAATGAAAGCATGGACCTATTCTAAGGGGGTTAAAGGTGAATAAAAACATTTTGTTTGTACATATATACTATCTCCAAAAGGAAACGCATACGCGATTTGTATTTTTAAAAATCTATTAATTACCTATTGTGTTCACTTAATCGTCAAAATATGAAATAAAAGTGTTGATAACATACTTTTACACAATTGCACAAGTAAACAATCGATTTAACCAGAAAATGTTTATTTTGATGTAATTTCTGACAAGGATTAGAAAGGCATCGCCACAACGCAACGGAAATCACCTTCTATTCGAAACTTTGCAGCAAAGAGCATTCACTGTCTGGCAGTAAAAATTCAGATTACGTTCAGAATTTGGCATTCATTGTGGAGGAGTTTTAAAGTCAAATCACTACGTCACGTATTGTCTCTGCGACGCGGAACATCGCCATTGAAAGAATACATGCTGAAGATTACCAATCTTCTGTTGCCATGCGTCTAAATGTTAGTCTGAGCAAGATATCATTGACTGCAGCTCAAACCAAACAGGCATAACAAATGGCCGTTGCCCCATACAGGCAGACCTCGAGTTACCACTGCAGCCTAAGATCGGTACATCCGGGTACTACATTTGGGTGATCGTACTGCCACGGATGAGACCACAGCAATCAAGGTGCCTGGGCTTAAGAGGACATCCGGTCAATCTTTACTGAACAGGCTGAAAGAGACTGGAATCCCGACGTCGGGGTCGTGCTCCGTCGTCACCATCGCGCTCATCATCTTCTTTATCCAAAAGTATTCACTTGGTAGTAAAGACATTACCTTCTTCAAAGCTGGTGTACAATTTCATGCACTAAGGTCCATTTGTGGACGACTTATACATGTTTGAAAATGCAAAATTTCGCAACAGATTCTCGTCTATGCGTTTCTTATTTGGATAGTATATGTTTCTTACACAAATAATAGATAGCAAAAACTTATATCTATGTTGCTGAAACATTATTTCACTAACGGTTAAAAGACAATTACTTTTAAGAATGTTTTGGGGACACTGGAATCTTTTTTTAAAAAATGTCAACACCCACCCCTAGTATATCACAAGGCAGGTCCCAACAAAGAGAATACCTGTATGTGAGTAGAATCGGGGCCTCTATAGCCGCAATGAAGAAACAGAAATGCCTAACATCGTGAATAATCCAAGCGACGAAACCAAATAAAACAAGCCCGAGCGTCCAGAATGGGAAGGCACCAACAGTCGTCCGCCATCTTGCTCGGACGAACTCAACAGACTGGGGATAACAGGTGACGAGGTATCCTCCACAGGCGATGCCGATGAAGAAGGAGCAGACAGTGAACATCTGCCATGATGTCGCAAAACCCGCGACGGTGCAGAAGACGGTGAGTATGAGGAGACACAGGTAGAGGGCAACCTTGCGTCCAAATGCATCTGAGATCTGACCAGACACAATGGCACCCACCAGGTTGCCGGCCATCTGTATTGACGTCATTGTGGCGGTGACGGCCTCGCTGTCGCAGATGAGGTTCCACTAGTCAACAGATTGCAGAAAAGATGAGGTCTGGATAAGACAGTAATTGTCCCGTGGTACATCTTCTTCAAACTGTATATTACTGAGAGAGTTCGAAACTTTATTTGTATGCAGTGTAACGCCATTCAGCAAGATTCCAGCTAAATAACAACGGACTGAAATTAATAGAGTATGGATCAGAAAATCCAGGGATCACTGTTATTGCTCTGTATTGTTCAGTTAGGATGATGAACATCAACTGATCACTTGATTCCTTCTATTCTGATACTGCGAGAGCCATGACATATTAGAGAACTTTCCCTTATTTGGGTGTATGTGAGCAAACAAAATCTTTTCGTTACACGTATCATTACAGGAATCGTAAAGGAAAACGGAAGCTTTATGTCAGATGAAAAAACCCATACAATGTCATTCTCTGGCTCTGAGAGAACGAAAACACACTTCACCTCGCTGACTACCGTTGCCATCTGCGGGTCGAAATACGGATAGTCACAAGTAGTCTGGTTGGCAGGACAATATTGGTAGGTTTCGTTGGTGCAGTCGAAACATCCCGTTGTTGCGTTGAAGGCGCCCGGACACCACCAATCTGGCACTTTGGCAAAAACGGACATCATAAGCGTTGCCCAGGCTACGGGTATTTCCTGCATTTGGAGCATTAGTATCAGGACGACTTGGAACCGACCTGGGTTTCCAAGCTGCTCAATCAGATCCTCAAGTGAATGTACAGCGCTCATCTGCAAAAACACACAACAAAATACTCATTTCTGACCTAGACTTTGGGGTAACGCTTTAAGAATAACAGATGGGACAAAACGCATGTCATTACACGATTCTAACTGGATTATTATCAAATAGCGATACGTTCAGCGTGTTTACGAGTAGTTGAGCATAACACTTGTTCCTGTGGTCTAACACTGGAATATGTTGTAACGGAAAAACTACATGCCGGGAACCATGATTTATGTATTAGAGTCAAGGTTAGCTAGTTTGTTAGAAACAGCAGGAGCGCGTAAACTAATCTGATCGTTCCCTTCTAGTCTCTAGGTATTTCTTAAATGGTTCAGTCTTCCTCGTCTCTGGCTGGTCACCGACCATTCTGAACACAGCATGTCCACAAGAGTAGTATGTTAAGTGGGTAAGGTTGAGGTAGTATACCCTCTAAGTGTCTGGGTAACACCCTACTTCAAATAATTCCAATCAGTCATCGTATTCGTTGTAGTGGAAACTGTCGCCATCCTTGGTGCAAATCTGCTAATACATGCAGATATTAGAACAGGTGGTACACATGCTTGCATGTGTCACCGTATGAAATCTCAACTCTGCTCCAAGGGGTTCTGGTGGAGCCATGGGGAGAGGGGAGAGTGTCACTGCATTATTCTGAATGGAGGCTGTCACTGTGGCAGAACGGTGTTGCCTAGCGTTGTCATACATAGATATAGGTCGTAGCAAGAGTATGATTATCAGCACGGCTGACAAGATCCAGCACTTCCTGGACACACTGACCACCTGTTCCAATTACCTCATCTGTTATATGAACACGGAATCGTCTTTCATCAGACCATTTGGCAAGGCATCATATTACATCGATACTATGGCAAACCCCAATGCAAGCAGGCGTGCTTGTTGGTGATTATCCCTCAATAGAGGTCCTTTCAAGGGCCAAAATTTTGCATACCAAGCATTTTGCATGCCATCTCTGGCCATCTGATCATCCTCTTCGTACCGTAGTCAGGTAAATAAAAGATTGAACATTGTAACCTATTCAGATTAAATATCAACATGTGGTACTTGCACAAACTGCACTTGTGAAATTAGTGGGTTTCCTTCTGGGCACGCTCCACAGTGTGTGTTTGGAAGACATTCTACATCAAGTAAACTTGCAGTAATTCCTCAAATCATGATCACACGATGCCATGTAGAAAGTGGTCAAATGCAACATATGTCATATACTAAGAAAGTGAAATCCCAAATATGACATATGTTGCATTCCTCAAATCAGTCAACGTATTTAGATGTGCACCTTTTTCCAGGTGCATATTTGTGAATTATTTTACCAATACAACAATGTTCTACAATGTATGCATCCAGTCTATTGTACCATATGCTTGGTCATTATTGTAATGCTCTGTGTATTATCATATAGATGGACGTGTAATAGCACCAGATATATTCAACAATTTACTAACGTCACAAATCAATCCAAAGGTATCACTATGGCAGTACAAATTGTGTGGCATTACACATACATACATGTAGTTGATTAAGCACCCCTATTTCCATATTATGTTTATTCTTATTTTTCGCTATAAAGTGTGTTATTTGGCACTTTCACCTACAACAAGAAAATCACCAGTCTATATCAGCAAACACACTTACAGAGATGCAAAGGCTCATCTCAATGCGTTGCTTCACAACCTCAGCATAGCTAAATCTATGGCAGTAGATAACATGGCAGTAACTCAGGAACTGAATAAGGATAGTCTTGATATCAAAACCAAATGACGTTCATTTCAGGTTGATATTTCATATCCATAGGGCCCACCCATATATTCAAACTGTGTGACTCCCAGAACAACAAGTCTCACAAATCCCTCATCCATGTCAATAGACTGAAACGTTACTACCCTTCCCAAACCCAACCTTCTGATGATCCCGTTGACTGTCCCAACTTCCAGGAGACACATGATGACAAAATGTTCCAGCCTGTCAGTTTTCAACCACCCATACTACAGCCCAAAGAAATGGTGTTGACAGTCTCCGAATATCGGTTCTTTTCTTTTCTGTCATAACTGTCAATTGGCCCAATTTCACCCAACAAACAAACTTACTCACCGCTCATATACTGTCCCAAACTCTTTTCGCTTATCTTTTCTGCCCACGAATGCAACGCCTATGTAGCCAGTCTTTCGCTGCCTATAGTCAACTATGTCACCACGGCTATATAAGCATTGTCGACCCCACTGCTGTCATGTGACCATATTTGTATTTTTTGTGCAGTCCACTGAGATTGTCAGACGGTACTCAATACATTTCCATTCAATCCATGTCCGTCTGCTCCCTGCAAACTCGTCTGTATTATTGTATATTGTATTCTCTGCGGTATATTGTTGTCGAATACCTTTCATCTGTGTTACTTGCTATGTCTGACTCTCCTCACTTCTGAGGAAAAAGCTCCACGGCGCCCAGGGGTATTGTCACATTGTTAAAATTCCTTTATTTTAGTTTGAATAGTTCCACATTTTCATATTATTGTAATAGTTTTGGCTATAAACTGTTTTATTTGCCACTTTTACCTACAACTAGAAAGTCATGTCTGTGTCTGCAAATGCACTCGACATCAGACAAAACACAGTCTAAGTAAACTTGTCCTCAGTACCTTTCGTTACACTCCACTACTGAGTCCAACAACACCTTACGGGATTACGCGTCAGGTAACCTTTGAGATTGATCAATCAGAACACACCTTACCAGATCGCGAAAGTGGACATTCGCACATATCTTTTGAACTTTTTATCTCGAATAAGGTTTCGTACCCGAACGATTCCGAATGCTATTTAACGTACGATCGTTTCCGGGTGATACACACGGCGTACGCACAACCATGACAACGATGAGTACACAGTCGCTGAAAATAGTGGTTTGGGCAATATTCAAGGATGTTATCTTGCGGAAATATTAGCTAATTGTAACCACTTCAACAGAAACCCCAAAGCGTATACACTGCAAGTCAAATAACTGTGTTATATGCGGATTTTTGTTTGTGGAGAGATCTGTGTCAGTGACCTGAATATTTTAAAAGTCCCTCCGATCCCCTAAATAGTTGCCGTTGTCTGATTGGTTAAATCTATTTAACCGTCTCGCGTTTGATTGGACGGTCATTGGTCGCTCAAAGGTTACCTGACGCGACCTTCTACTAGGTTTTGTTAGACTCAGTGGTGGAGTGTAACGAAATACACTGAGACTGAGTTTACTTAGACTGGTCAAAACAGGAAAGCTTACCAAATAAATTCCCTCATAGATCAGTGACGCTACTTTTGGAACCTGTCATAGTAACATTTAAACATGGAGTTATCTCCAAAAGAATGGAAGAGTTGCCCATTATTGTTTAACACCTTTGTTGGCAAAAGCAAGGTTTCTGTAATAAAAAGGGGCATTAATGATGCGCTGAATTCCACACCATGGAGGGGCATACTCAAAGCCCTACAGTTCAGATTATTGTTACCCTAGGAAACCCAAGCTGTATGTAAAACGATAGAAGGTTAATAATCACATGACGTATCTCAAGGGTACCCGTTTTCTGCCGGGTGAACGGATGCAGTTGGTGTAATGTGCTCCGTTGTAGGGAAAGGACTGAAGTCCTAGATACTCTCAAGCTTTATGCACAGGATCACACGCCACCACGCGACACGTTCAGGAAGAACGGCAGTTTCCATCTCTGCTTCAACTTACTGTTTTGAAGGCAAGCCTACTTTATGTTTCTATATTTTAACGTTAATTGTAACTGTGACTTTGAGGTTAAAATGTTGGACTCTGCCACTTTCATAGTTCCTCGCCTATGTTAGATATAGGTCTTCTACGTGTTGTTAAACTTCTCTTTCGACAATACAGTATTGGAGTCTTGGTCGTTCCTTGGACTCCCTTGCTATTTCAACACATTGGAACATGTGTGTATTTATGATGCATGGACACACCTAGGCAGGGAAATGGATAACATCTGATATGTTAATATGAAATACTACTAAAACAGTCATAAAACAAACACCATGTATCCAGGTTTCTCTGTTCTAGTGTACAACATCTGCATTTCATTTATGTATATTTGATACACATCTATTCGTTTAGCAAGCAACCAATGCATACACTTACTTACTTAGGTTATAATTTGCCTGTCGATGTTTTTTCAGTATATAACGCACGCCTACCTAATCATAGGTATCTTTCATCATGTTTGCAGGGTTGACGAACACTTGCTGGAATTCAGTAGCTACAGTTTAAGTGAGATTTGCGGAGTAATAATTATCCCGACCAGCTAAAAGTTTACTATCCGTTAGATTAGGATTCAGACTAGTCAGTAGCGTATTATCCCTAGCGTGAGTGAGTGAGTGAGTTTAGTTTTACGCCGCACACAGTAATATACCAGCTATAGGGCGGCGGTCTGTAAATAATCGGGTCTGGACCAGACAATCCAGTGATCAACAACATGAGCATCGATCTGCGCAATTGGGGACCGATGACATGTGTCAATCAAGTCAGCGAACCTGACCACCCGATCCCGTTAGTCGTCTCTTACGAGAAGCGTAGTCGCCTTCTATGGCAAGCATGGGTTGCTGGACGCCTATTCTACCCCGGGATCTTCACGGGTCTTATCCCTAGCGCTTCCATTCAGCATTTTAGTAATTTTGAAGTGAAATATACTTTAGTATTCCAGCGAAAGCTACCAATCGTCTCTATAACTGCAATGCAACGATAACCTAAGATCTCAAAAATGTTCAGCAAGCTAGCGGCCGGACAATAATATAATGTTTGTGAAGCATAGTGTTTGTGTATTGGATACTTTCCAACCACATATATCAATTACCGTTATCATTGAGGCGAAGTGAAGAGTTTCCACGGAGCAGATAGTGTTCAGGCATGTAGCGGACGGGTCATTCAAGCTCATTGGAAGTCCACTCGGCTACCTCCTCTCTTTCATCACGATACAAAAACGACATATATTGACTGACTGTTTGTTGTTTAAGCCGCACTCAGCAATATAACAGCGCTAGCTGTATGACGACGGTCTATAAATAATTCTACCATCTTATGTCAGTATATATGTAATTATTTTCAAACAATCTAGAACATTAGTAAAATCAAAATTTAAATAAATAGAGCGTTTCCTTAAAGAGTTTCAGCGGAGCAGATAGTGTTGAGGCATGTAGCTGATGCGTCATTCAGTGTCGTTGGGCGTCAGCTCGGCTACCTCCACAACATAAGGACTTAATACACTCTCTCAAGCCATACGAATCGACAATCACAAACCTTTCTTCAACAGAGACCAAAGCTATTGAATATCGTCTGTCTTTGATTATCTAATTATCCACAAGACGTTTTAATCCGTATCCAGGCAACCGATTTATTGGCCATGATGTCATCCTCTGTGACAGTGTTGGAATATTCCTAGATGCCAAAGAGACATACTCTCTCTTGAATGAATTGGGCAAAGCAGCCATTAAACTACGCGCCCCTAGTGTCACACCACACCTCCTTTGCACTTCTCGTCTTGACTAGAGAATAATATTTGACTAAAATCTAATTTGTAAAATGAGTATGTTAAATATATGCAATGAAGCCCGATCCCAATGTAATGCTTTATCCGCCAACAGTTACATCTGCTGTCTTGGACAGCTAACAATGGTAGTGAATGTTATTAAACTCACTTTAACCTAGTGATTCGTGACCCTGTTGAGTCCATATAAGCATTTCAATTTCAATCATAATCTAATTCCCTGGGATTGTTGAGAAGGAATAATACGTTCAGTTCTACGGCTCTAAGTCAGCAAATGGGGGTAAACTTGTGAAATTGTTTATTGACAATATACATCGAAAATCAACATGTATTGGTCTGCTGACTTAGAGCCTTGGTTTACTCCCATTCAAGAAAACTCCCAGTTGTGAGACTCCGCATTGTGAGACAGAAGAGTAGATAATTAACAAGGAAAACATACCACATCCACCTATCCAGTGGAATGGATTAACATTAGCTAATTATGATTCAGCTGTGTAACTGAACAAAACACACATTGTAATCTAAAAAATCACACATAGTGACACAGCATATCGATACACATTAAAATATTAGGATGTTTGCAGAAATATTTGGAAAGAAAATGATGGACAGTAAATATAATGTGCAGGTCATCACAGACATGATGTATAAAATTGGCAGATTCTTTTTCTTTGCTCTTTTCGATGACCTTTATATGGCAGGTCTTCAGCAAGTAACGACGTCGGCCTGGCCTCTCCATAGCTGTACCCCAATTAATTATTTCTGTATCTATCGATGTTCTTTATTGGAAACAAGAAATGCGCTTTCACAAACAACGTCTCCTGCACACATTAATGAACCATGAATCTGTGGGTATTCGTCAGCAACTGGTGTGTTCCCACTTTCATTGTAGGGATGAGGAAGCACCACCTATATGCACTCAACCATTATGAATGTGTCTTACAACTGGGAGTTCTTACAAATGGACATCATTCAAGCGTAAACACAAGAGAATGATATCCGATGAAACAGATTTTAATGAGTGCAATGGACAGTGAAGGTAAGTATCCTCATCTATCCAGGTGGCACCCATAAGTCATATAATTTTGTAATAAACAGGACTGTTTATTTTTTTCATTGCAGCTGTTGCATTCGGCAACAGTTTAGTCTAAGCGGTTAGAATTGATCTTCAGCAAGCAGGCGAGTAATGAATCGGGTGGTCAGACTCAAGGTCCTGGTTGACACACGTCATCGTTTCACAATTCTGCAGTTCACTGCATGCTGCATCCTCGATATCTCCAGGGTATACGTTCCGAAAAGTCTCCACTATACCCTGGACGCATCTACGGGTCGGCCCGATAATTTTATTACCTCCCTTCCAGATGGCAATTGGTGCGATTGTTATTCTGAAACTTGACTGAGGTTTGAAGCCTTCAATCGAAGTTGTCGTCACAACGTCCATTAACAGCGCCGCTAGTGCTGATGCTAGTGCTGTTGATCACTGGATTGTGGTTGATATCAGCTGTCTGCGGGAGTTTGGGAACAGTCGTGTGTCGCTGCTGTCGGTACATGCTGATTGGTACTGCGTCAGAGGTGGGTAAATTCTGCAGCGGAATTCTGTTTGAAAACAACTTCCACTAACACAACTACGAAGTCAACAAGCTATCACAAAAGAGTCTCAAATTTCAAATCCTTAAGGAACCGTCTTTGCTGTTTGTTAACTGAAATGGGCATCTAGCGTATGGAATTTATCAGTTGATCTCAGTTTCCAGGAGACAAAGTGTCAGACTATCACTATGCATTACAGAGTGCATTGATCTTACAGTTTGAAAGCATAATTATCGCGATCGTTGTGTTACCTTCTTATATTTCTTGTTTTGAATGATTGCATTTCCATGTACAAATTAGTGACTCGGGCCTTAATGAATTTAACATTAGTTTTCACTATTTCATAAATTCCATTTAAATAAATAGACGCATACGAAATTTTTATTAGATATAGGATATGTTGATCGTAAGGATATGTGATAATATTTTGAAAATTTTTGCTTTATCGTCTTTGAAAATATTTGTTTTAGGTTTGTCAGTCAGACATGAATCGCTACATCCCCATCACTACTCCCACCCTGCTATTTCCATTGCACATTCAACTCAACTCTGTAGGCATGTTTATGTACGCGACAGCTTCCTGGTAGGCTGATTAAAGGTCAGCCTCATCTCTCTTGACGGTAAACTGCAGGAACAGAAATGTTCACTACATTAATGTTCGTTGAAATACATAACCAACAAATGTTCACGTGTCATATATTTCTTATCCTGAAAGCTTAACTACGATGTTATGATCTCGAGAACCTCATACGGCGTTAATTATTAGATTTCTAAACAGATAGTGACTTCAGATTAGTCGCAATAGTTGTTTACAACCTTTACATAAACTGTAGTGAACCCGGATTCTAGCTTGTGGAAAAAACAGGTTTTTCTTCTGAACGCGAAATGAAGAAACGCAATGCTGAAATAGCTTGTCATACGTTACAGTCAGTATCACGTGACCCGAAGACACACATATAACATAGGTTAGAGAGAAGGGCACAGGTGACATCGACAGAAGCAGGGTAGGATGACACAGTGTAACAATGGTATCGCGGCGGGAGTGATTGCCTCCATACTGGTAGCGGCGGGTCTTGGAGCGTCTGTGTACATCACTACGACAGGCACCGACAGCAATGGAACAACGACGACGAGCACCCCGTCTACAGCAACAGGGTAGGGCGGATTTGACATTGCTAGGCGTCTCTCGAGACAGATTATGCTGTTTTATTATTTGTTGTCAGTTGGTTAAATGGAATTCCTCGGCGTCACAATAGCTGAAATTGTATTCCTGTGACGGATTAACTGATTTTAAGGAGTAGCCTGGAGCTCATATCGTTTGATCACTATGAGTAAATCGCTTTTGTGTCCGCTAATTGCTTCGATCTTACTAACAGTGGCGTAAAACAATAGTCACTCAATGGGGGGATTTCCTCAGTAGGTACAACTCAAACACAAACTGGAATAACATACTCATATTTGAGTTATATCACACAGATGATAATTATACCAGCATAGTATAGCAAAAACCGCACTGCGCTAATGCTGATTCATTTTTTTGTCTCGAAGAGAAGCCAACAATTTGCTCATAGACTGTAACGTTTAGTACTAAGCTGTCTTCAACGCCCTGGGGAATATGTGACCACGGACAGTGAAGACAGGCTATTCTGGGGCGTTAAGTCCAATATTTAGATGACGTGAGGGGAAGGTTATACCAACTATATCATGAAATGTTTGTGCGTACGTGTGCGCACGCACGTGTGTTAGTGTGTGCGTTTGCTCGCGTGGTTATTAAAGGGCTATTTCTGTGTTTTAATGAACAACATACTGATACTGGCATTATTGCGCCTGTTACTAAAGAGGCTGAACTGAAAACGATTAATAAAAATGCCAGTCATGACCTGACACTCACGTGGTCATCTTTTTAAAGGTCACATGCAACGTAAAATACAACTGTCTGGGCCTTTTTTCACTAAGCATCAAGGTGACTAAGATAACCTTAATGTAATGTTAAAGGTCACATGCAACCTCAAACTTTGCAGATTCTGATACCTTTCTGCATGCACTCACCGAAACAAATCATCATAAATGCCAATTCAACATATGAAGTTGAAAAAACACGATGAAAAAAAGCCCGCGAAATCGGAGTTCAAACGATTCACTATCCCCCCCCCCCCCCCCCCCAAACACTGGGGGAAAAACTGGTTTCAGCAGCTATGCTGCGCCGAACTCATGACGCATGCTCAGGGAATTAGGTTCGCAGAGCTTGAAAGAGTATGCTCGCCCGGAGTATGCTTCCCTCCCATGAGTATCTGACTGATGGCATTCTCTGTGTGACACTGCTCTGTTGGGTTGCAATTGTCCAGCCTTATTCTTTTGCACGGGACTCGTACAGGCTGCTCTTGATACTGTAGAAGGTTGGTGTGGTACACAAGATTCTGACCGCCATGCTTGTTAGGAACAAACTCAAGTTCACCTGTACATTTGCCATTTTGCATTTGGTGGTGTGGTACACAAGATTCTGACCGCCATGCTTTAATTAACGCGTTAAAGGCCAACATTGCAATCCGCCAGGTTTCATTTTATTGTGTTATATCAACTTCCAGATGAGAACTGGGAATGCCAAAGTATTCTCACTAACTCGCTATTGTTGCAGCAACGCCTACCAGACGCCGTGCGGGGTGTGTGGCCCTCGGATTGACGTGGCGTTGAGTGTTGTAAATACTCTGGTTGAACCACACTTCAATCTTTCCGTTGAACTGTACGGGATGAGACAACAAGAGCTCATCGTCTACTTGGCGGAAGCAGCCACAAAGAGAAAAGAGTTCAGGTAAATGATTGATAGACAACATACGTAAATGCAGGGCCATCTTCGGTAGGACATCGTCCCTTCATTCGAATCACAACACTATTGTGCCTTCGTTTCCGTAGCGATATTCCAGGTCTTGGTTATTTACCCATGTTGACCACTCTCTGACACTCTGCTTCACAGCTGGACGTGACGTTATCACCCCCCGTTTACTCCACATGATTTCTGTCGCACACGAACGTAATTTGATTGCTGATCTGATTCGCCATTGATAGTTCAATGACTTCTTTCTTTCTTGTTGATCTTATTATTTGACAAAACTGGAAAGCTGTCCAGACCGCTTTGTGGGAGTTTTACACTTTATTTTTGAGGACAGCGTCAGTTTACATTTTGTCCATTTCCCCACGTGCAATAAGATATCTGAATTAATTATTGATTAAAAATATGTTTCAAAGTAGATGTTAACACGTGTTCTCGCGATACTTTTGCGTTGCTTAACATGTTTTGGGAGGGAAGGCCGCGGTGTATCATTTATTCTTTCATTCATTCACATATGTACTTCTTTCTTTTATTCTTTTTTCTTTATTTCGTTCATTCATTCACATAATTCTTGCTCTTAATTCTTAGTATAATTCTTTCATTCATTGTACAATTCCGACTGATACAATAAACTGGCTGAAGTTCTGTTAAACCAGGGATAATCTACAACGTATATACTCTATATAGTCTCCCTGGTTAAACACAACTGAAGTTGCACTGGGAACAAGTCAAGTCACTGTGTGCGTTGGAGTATGACGAGCCACACGTTAATTAGTACAAATGGTAAAGAAAGCAAGCGAGTGACCTATCCCTGTTGTAGAGTATCCCTGATACAATCAAAAGCATTCAGCACACTGATAAACCCTGATGGTGCAAATACATTGAATGCACTGGATTTGATTCTTAATGTCTATGTGCTGAAGAACACGCACTTTTAAAATCATGCGAGAATGTCGGCAACTCAACCGAAACCCAGACTTTGAATAGCGTTAACACCCTTTTTCTGTGAATAATAGCGACAACGATCGTTCATTCGACACACGATAGCGACAACGACTGTTTATTCTGAGGATGTCGGCAACTCAACCGAAACCCAGACTTTGAATAGCGGCAACACCCTTTTTTTGTGAATAATAGCGACAACGATCGTTCATTCGACACACGATAGCGACAACGACTGTTTATTCTGAGGATGTCGGCAACTCAACCGAAACCCAGACTTTGAATAGCGGCAACACCCTTTTTTTTGTGAATAATAGCGACAACGATCGTTCATTCGACACACGATAGCGACAACGACTGTTTATTCTTACAAATAATAACGACGATTGTTTATTCGTGTAAACAATAGCGAAAAATCATTTCTGTAATTATAAGAATTCTTTGCTGAAAACACATTCAGTGTCAGAGTTGGTCTGCAACAGCTCCATTTGTGCATTTTGCTTTCTTGATGTGCAGATTTGCCGGATACTTTGGCCAGTTTGGCTTTTTCATAGACACCATCAATGGACTGAAGGCTGACTTCAAATTGAATAAGACATGGTGGAGGATTACAGATCAGGACATGGTGGCTCTCCAACTAGGTAATGTCATGTATATATATACCAGACGATTGATATGTAGACTGGTACCGTAGCCTCGTTGCACTGCGCACACTACGCAACATGCATGATAGGCCAAAAGCATGTGGTTTCCCTTTTCAAAATCCTAAAGATACACAGCGCTGAGGGAGGCATACCACATGAAACTTCTGTAGCACGCAAAGAAAGCTGTTAAAGGTCGAAACACAACCTGAGACGCTTGGTTCGTATGTTTTTGAAGGCAAAGTATATGTTGACTGAAAGAGGGCAGGCAAAAAGTTGCATGCTCACCGTCCAAGGTTCATCTAATCGACTAAGCATCCTGATACTGCCAGTGGATATAATTCTGCACAGTTGACGATTGTTGCCCTTAACAGAAAGGAAATGTAAAGGGGTCGATAAGGGCTATGTGGATTTGAATGCATGCATCATAAAACAGTTCTATAACCCAGGTGTCATTGATGCATAGGCTTCTATAATGCCTCTTAAGGTCAAAATATTTTTTGGGTAAGCTGTGAAACGTTCGAGTGCGATCCTTTTTTTTCAGGTGTGAGTTCCTACGTTCCTGAACACCAGGAGACGCTCATCTTTACCTTTGTGCAGGGCGACGGTCACTAACTCAAGACGGACACAGGCAGTTATATATTAACTGGATCTGTGACATCTCCACATCTTATGGTCACAAGGGAAACAAGGTTACACATTTTGTTCATGTTTACACCTTATATATATATATATGTATACTATATATTTTTAAGCAATACAAATGTTCCTTCTACATCTGTCTTCAACTCATGCTTTTGGGGCGCCAATAAGGTTACAGCTCTAATCCCCTGTGAACACCAATGCAGAACAGTGAATAAATGAATTGACTGATGGATTTGTGAATGGGTGAATGAATGGATGTGTGAGTGAGTTGATGAATGAACGTTGTTTGACACCGTAGTAAACAATAACCAGTTATTATGTCACGACTGCGAGCATGCTACCGAATCTGACCCCGGAGAGCCACAGACTACGCCAGCTGCCTCACTATGGCAGGATGACTCACACACAGCATCACCGTGTAAATAGCATTTGTCAAGCGGGTCCTACAGGACTACATGATCGTCGACCCGATAGACTTTTTCGTCTGATGGTCATTTCAAATTCCAAATGATTCAGCCCCTTCCCTGAACGTAAAGCGAATGAAGACACATAAACAGTGCCACCACTGACCAAATGCGATCACATCTAGTCGCCGGTTACGTTGGGTTGGAACTGTCGTCGTATATGTGTACTCATATTGCCCAGTCTAAGTAAATTTACTCTCAGTATATTTCGTTACACTCCACCACTGAGTCTAACAAAACCTAGTAGAAGGTCGCGTCAGGTAAACTTTGATGGACCAATGGCCGTCCAATCAAACGCGAGACGGTTAAATAGATTTAACCAATCAGGCAACAGCTACTATTTAGGGATCGGAGGGACTTTAAAAAAATTCAGGTCACTGACACAGATCTCTCCACACACAAAAATCCGCATATAACACAGTTATTTGACCTGCAGTATGTACTCTTTGGAGTTTCTGTTGACATGGTTACCATTAGCTAATATTTCCGCAAGATAACATCCTTGAATATTGCCCAAAACATTATTTTCAGCGACTGTGTACTCACCGTTGTCATGGTTGTGCGTACGCCGTGTGCATCACCCGGAAGCGATCGTACGTTAAATAGCATTCGGAATCGTTCGGGTACGAACCTTTTCGAGATAAAAAAGTTCAAAAGGTATTGTGCGAATGTCCACTTTCGCGATTTGGTAAGCTGTGTTCTGATTGGTCAATCTCAAAGGTTACCTGACGCGACCTCCCTTAAAGGTCACATGCAACCAAAAAATCAAACATAATTAAAACACATTTATCACTTATTCATGACGTATAATATACATTGCTTCTTTTAAAAAACAAATAAACAAAATTATAAGCGTACAATCGCGATTCAAAAGTGCAATATTTTGTACTTGGGCTTACTTCCCCCGAAACGAAGCCCTCGGGAGACCGAACCCAGTCATAGCGGATGGATGTGCACTCAAGTGTAACGACGGCCCCTGATTGGCTGTTTCAATTGCTGATATGCTGAGGGTTCATTGTGTGTACAGAAAGGTGATCTGTTTGATGGGCATTTTAGAAGTATGGTCAGTCACATGAAAGTAAGATTCTTTATGGATAACAACTTGTATACTTGATGCGTCGTTTCAGTATGGATTCATATACTGTTGTCAAACAAAATCATAGACACTAAAAGAAGTCGTTATCCAGAAAGAATGTATATAGAGATGCTGGATTTTGAAAATACATGTTCTCTGAATTTCCGCTCGATCCAATCAAAAATCATGTCAGTAAAGATGGTAAACTACTGCGTGGCTGGAATCTGTCATTCGTCCAAGTGCAAAGCAGGACTTGAAACTGACAAGAGTTTGCACCAGTTTCCGTCAGATCCAGTCATCCGAAAAAAAGTGAATGTAGTTTGCTTGCAACCCACAGACATAAAAACATGTCATGTGTATCACACGTGCCTAATTACATAATGTGGCAGAGACGGGGCTCGGGTGCACGAGTCATAAATCAACTCATTTTCTTTATGTCGTATAGTCTGATAGGTGTTAAGTTCAAATTGCACGTGGTCAATGATTGAAGCTGTGTACTGCATGTTGTCTTTAGCAGACAGGCAGGCAGACATATAGGTGTGAATAAACCAGACACTGAGCTTTCTCTGTGACAGAGACTGCTTACCACAATCAACAAGATTTTTTACGTAACGAGTAGATTATTTACTTGTTTGTGTACACAACCGACCTCACGACCTCAGACGCTGAGCATGCATACTGTTTCAAGCTCCGCGAACCTATTCACTGCGCGTGCGTTATGGACGCAGCGCAGCACAGCTGTTGAAACCAGTTTTCCCCCCAGCGCTGGGGGGAATTTAGTGAAACGTTTGAACTCCGATTTCGCGGGCTTTTTTTTCATCGCGTTTTTTTCAACTTTATAGGTTGAATTGGCATTTTTGATGATTTGTTTCGGTAAGTGCATACCGAAAGGTACCAGAATCTGCAAAGTTGTATTTTACGTTGCATGTGACCTTTAAGGTTTTGTTAGACTCAGTAGTGGAGTGTAACGAAAAGTACTGAGGATAAGTTTACTGCATATTGACAAATCTCAACTATTGTGATGACAGGCAAATATCGTCCATCTGAGGAGCACGTAAAATCTCCCAAACTTCCCACTTGGCATTCTCTTAATACAAGAATGTTCAACAAAACATAGAGAAACTGATCCATAAATGGCCTTGACCTTCAAGTGAGCTGAAGAGATCTGCACTAACCTATCCGGGCCATCCGATTGGTGGAAAATATGATACACTGTAAGATGTTGACAGTTTACTAGTGGTTGCGAAATGTGAACTTTGCAATATTCCTTCTATTTTGTATGATGTACCTAACAGTACATTGTAACTGTTAGTTTTGATGAAAGAATTTTTAGAACTGACCCAGTTGTATTAATGGTGAAGGCAGCAATCATCGCTGCCTTATGTAACTCATCAACCTTTTGTTCATCTAAGTAAGTCTTAAGTACAGAATGAACACTCTGCTTGAAATCTTCCATCAAAACTGACTGTCTCAAATCATCAAAATTTGTGACTTTCTTAGACCCACACCACCTATCAAACAATGTTTCTTTTCTCTAGCAAACTCTACAAAGGTCCCCTAGTCCCTTTTGCAATCATTTCTGACCACGTGGTGAAATCTAACTTTGACTGAGGAGGGGATGGTTTCCCCGTTACAGCCCTTTCCTTTTATATAGAACTAGGATAGGGCCTATACACCTATATGTCTTTGTAACACCGTTTCTAGGCGATACAAGCCCCGGTGAGTCTATTAAACCCGAGTAGGAGGTCGCGTCAGGTAACCTATGTGCGACCTATGACCGTCCAATCAAACGCGAGACGACCGCACGGATTTGACCAATCAGACAACGGCTACTGTTTAGGGTTTGGCGGGACTTACAAACTTTCCTAGTCACCGACACTGATCCCTCAAGAAACCAAAATCCGCATAAAACACAAATACTTGACCTGCAGTCTATACGGTTAGGACTTTCTGATGACATGTTTATGAGTAGCCAATATTTCCGCAAACTGACGTCCTTGAATACTGAGAAAAATATCGTTTTCAGCGCCAGTTTACTCACTGTTGACAGTGTAGCTCCATGTGCGTTACCCGGAAGCGTTCTTATGGAAAATAGCATTCGGAATCGTTCGGATACAAACCTTTTTGAGTTAAAAGTTCAAAAGGCATGTGTGAATGTCCACTTCGCAGTTTGGTAAGCAGCTGTATTCTGATTGGTTAACCTCAAAGGTTACCTGACGCGACCTCCAACTAGGGTTTGTTAGACTCTGGAGTGTAACGAAAAATGCGAGAGTAAGTTTACTCAGACTGATCGATGTTCATGATGTAACTATTCATGATGATGACTGTAACAAAAAACTGATACTACAATTTGAGAGTATTACCGGCTTTTTCATTTTTTCATAAGTCAAAGACATCCTACTATCTGAAAATAGTGGCAAATAAAATCAGTACTGGGAGGCTGCGATTTCAAACGTTTGAACTGCCTCTTCCTGAATTAACACATAACTGGAATACTGCCGAGTTTGCCATTAAAAAACAAACATTGTCTAAAACACAGTAACCTGCCGGCTACGTCAAACCGCGTTACAGTTCTCCCTGGTGTAGTCTTTCCCATATATTTCAAGTCACATTTCCTGTACATCATTTCAGTACATTCACATAAAATCTGAACACCTATATCAAATACAGTATAGCAAAACCGTCAATGGCTGTACTCCACGTGTCCTATGTGTGTAGGATGATGCTCGCTGACAGGGACAAGAGGTCCTTGTACTTTGTTGACTGAATGAGTGGCGTGAGAAACGAGGCTGACGTCCCGGGGATAGTATCCAGCAGCCACGAACAAACATCCGTGACGTCACATCCGCCTCACACCACAAGGAGGACATGCTGCACCAAGGTCGCTGTCGTCTTGACCGCCGGAAGTACCGCTTTTACTGTTGTGCATGGTCGCCGAGGTCGCTTAGTCTCACAGTGTTCAGGTGTCGTAGTCACTGGTTATGCTTTCATGTGTTCTAATGTAGAAACGCGTGTAAGTGGCGAATTCCGTCTCGATAGTGTGAGTCTGAAGATAAAATGATAAACAAGAAACGCTGACTATGAGTGCTTAAATCTAGGAGACGGTTTTGTTAATCAAGGTGTGTTGCTCAGTGGAAGGAATTAGCTTATCTGAGCGCCATTAAATGTTCTGAATCAAGCAGAAAATTCATAGTGATGCCTTAATTTCTCAAAGTCAAAACATTGATTACAGAACAGTCTTGTTTCTTGTTTACTGGTTTTCGTCCTATTGCGCAACTCAGTGCGATAACCAGTCCAGACTCCTTCTACTCCTTGCAAACACGTCATACAACGTGCTCTGTTGTACAGCGATCTCTGCTTTTCGGGAACAGTGAAATCTGAAGACGAGACTCTGATCCTAGAACACTTTGGCGGTCTGATACGAAAGTGATTTTATATCAATCTCATTGTGCGTTACAAAACTACACCGAATAAGCGCTAAACCATATAACACGTGTAACCAGTGGGTCAGATTCATTGTGAATCATTTTACGACCTCATCAAACTGGGACAGTCTGTGATGTCTTAGTTCAGGTATGCTGCCTAAACCTTGACATAGAATATAAAAATACGGTGTTATTAAAGTTTAAAATTAAAATTCAAAATTGTAAATACCACTTTCTTACGAAGCAAGAAATTCGGTGTAACCAGAGTTGTTTGTGACAATTCGGATCGGTTGAATAGTAGGTCACTGTCTAAATAGATTAGTGAGATTCATGTTTCTGTGTGGAAGTCCACAACCGGTAACACCCGTACAGATACATACATTGTATATGGACGTGCAAATCGTTATTTTAACGTAAACAGTTACAATTATTCATGTCTGTAGTTGTACAAAGTTACAAATTTCTGCACGAGATAATGTATTTCCCACAAGCTGTAGAATTTCACACCTTAAATACATTCACACTTCGTCACAAGATATACTCAGTGCTGATGAATACACTGCCCCTCCTCTGATTCATGGGTGTGGCTTAAGTTAATCTCAGCGTTACATGGGCCACGTTATTTATGATCGAAGGAAAAGTAGTCAGTTGTAAGTGGTGTAATCGCGTGACTCACATACTGGTGTCAATGTCCCGGAAGGGTGTGTTTAGTAGTACTACATTATTATTCGGTATAGCTTCATATCTATACCGAGCGACGTTCTCTGTGCCCAAGTCTTCCGATGGACCACAAAACGGAGCCACCCTGTTTTAGCATGAATACTTATTTTCAAGAATTTGCTCTGACAACTGATTGTTTTCGGCAAAATGAACTGTAATGAATGATTACCAGAAAGGAGATCCACCGAATTCCCTATTATCCAGACTTCGTATCCTCGTATTTGGTTTATTGCCCAGAACGAGGTTCCTGATTGCACATTGTCTGCAGTTATACATTTATTCACTGTGCTTGATATTTTGATTATCGTGGAATAAAACTTGATTTCAATATGTTGAAAATGACACCAACGATCAGAGTTTGTTTTACGTTCCCATACACTCAAACAACGTTGACTTGTAGTCTTATACCTTTATTCCCAGACCGTATGTAGGCCATTGGCCCACAATACAACATTTCATGTTTGCAGCCATATTTCATGCTCTGCAGCGTAATAGTAAACCTTGCTACATTTCTGATGACAAAAGGAAGGCATCAACATATTGAAACTTGGTAGATAAGGGTATGAATAAAACTTTTCAGGAATGCATTTAGTGCGCAGAGACGCGTATGCAGTACACACTAAAAGAAAATGATATTCGTTTTCAATATATCCATTATCACACATGTTACAAAGCCTGTGATGTCTAGGCTTTTTTGTGTATGTAAATGTTTCAATATTTAACTGTTGAGAACCACAACGACACTGTGTTAGAGCAATGCGAAATATACTGATGATGACAACACGAAGATATGGTTCCATAATAAATTACACTTTTGACTTTTAGAACTTGATGATAGCGAGTTATGCCATTCATGATGGGAATCATGTTGAGTTCTAATCAAATTCAGACAGGAAGGAATTTAAGCTACTAATACACTGTCTTCCCCATACACAACCAAATCACATTTTGTAGAGCAATAACTTAAGTTTTGAAACCCAATTTGTTTCACCGTGACTAGCATCTAACAATAATGAGTTATAACATTTTGTGGGTAGACGAGATATTGGCATATTGAAAAATTGATACTAATATTTAATACAACGTTTATAAGCATAAACATGAACAGGATATCTGCCACACTCACCCCGAACGATGTGATTAGGAGTAGATATTTTAACACTAAGTAAATGATTACAAGTCAAAGTTTGAACTTTCTCAGTAGGTGAACTAATATCACAGTACAACCTCCAGACTTCGGCCCAGTAGATTAGAATTGGTAGCACTTTAGAATCAGGATGGGTAGTCCTTACGTGAAAGTAGTCCCACATAATCCCTATCAACATTTATGTCAATCTGCCTTTCTCGAACTACGGGTTACTCGACATAGTTTCGCTTTTCCCTAGTGTTTGGTTAAACGCGGTTACACTGAAATTGTATGATAGTAGGTTTAAGTGGGGATAATGACAAACAGCCATAGCCTGTCGCTATCCTCGAGTTCCTTACACAATCTGTTTCTGATATCACGTTCTGGTGTATTTTGTCCGAAAAATCAGTTTTGTCCAGAATAAGTTGGTACATGGTAATGTAAGGACCTGAGGGAGGACGTACCTCCTAAAGTTATCAGATGTGTTCCTATCATAAAACGAAACTTTGTTGTCAACAAATGCATCGTTGGTTTTCCCTTTTGTGATATTTCAGGAATGTGACATTGCTGAAAAGGGCGGGAATACCATACTTACTAACTCAGTCTATTGCATACATGTATGTTTGGATCTGCAAACAACACTAAATTTATACAAAAAGCTAAGCAGACATTGTTATTCGTACGATTTATGCATGATCAAGTCCATGTCCAACGGTGATGGTCTGGAGAGGGAAATCAACACATAAATACGGTAAACATCCATTTTGGATACCCAACTTGATATTCTGTATACATGTATTTACTTCGAGCATTCGAGTCCAGCTTCATGTCAATGATTTTTTATCGACCTCAGTGTTCCTGGAGTGGTCAAAACTATACTTTGTTCTCAAACGCTTTAGGCAAACGGCATAATTCCAACTCCTGTTAAAGGTACGTTTGATGTTGTCGGAAATGAAAAACGGATTCTGCTTTTAATGTTTTTGCAACGTTTATCTGCAGGATCTGTATATCAAGACGTCCTGTTGACATCATCCTACATGAGACGAAGACGACAGTCCTGGTACATGACAGAAAATAACCAGTGTTTGCTCTTAACCCTGAAAGGCTGCAGGCCCCTGGACCCAGAACCAAAACATTTAGCGGGTCCTGATCAGAATATGTAGGACCTACATTTTAGCTGCAATGTATGTAAGTCCCAGCAAAGAAGGTCATAAGGACCTGTAGAAAACAAAAGTTGCGGGTCCGAGTGGATTTCAGTCGGTTTGGCCCTTAAGGCCCGGCGTTAATTCCGAGCGCTGATAATAACAGTACTTGTATTCCATTCCTATGCACTATACATTATGCACGATACACTATACAGTATATGTGAGGAACCATTGTCTCCCGCTCCTCCCGCTGATTACATAGTTGTCTGTTTACATATCCTGCAAACATGCACTGTTCAACTTTAATTCAGCGACAGCTCCGCTTAGTGTCGGAAATAACCGGAGATTTACGACCAGGCACGGACTTGAAACAGGACGAAATGTGACATCACCGGAACAGAACAAGTGACAGGTTATAGAGTTGATTATCGTATTTCTGCAGTGTTTCATTAAGCACGTCTCGGTGTTCTCGACCAAGGTGAAGGTCAAGGGTTTTTACTACAGGAAAAACGATTCATGACACCTCTGCAAAATGTCGATGGATTTTGATTGGCTGGCTAAACAATGGCTAATTTATCTCTTGTGTTACCAATTTTGATTTTACAATGTTCTTTGATTTACGACAGTTTGAGTAGGCGTGAAATACAGTATATATGGCGAGTGGAAGGCAAGGGTGCCTCAGTGTTCTACCCAGCAGTGTTAGAGAGTCCTGTACCAGTTGCGAAAATGAACTCGCTGATATTTCTCGGCGTTTTGGTGTATGGAATAGGTAAGTTACTTGAGCCTCGTCATTCCGAACCCTGTTAACAAGGAGCGACACCTTCTGGACATTAGCTTGCATTTAACGTTTAATGCAACATTAATCAGTGTTTGGTTGAGGAAGTGTAAATTTGGAACGTCGTTAGTAAGGGATTCTCGCTCTTGCAGTGTTTTGAATGTGACAACTATTTCAATGGTACGTTGTAATTTTGGCGTATCACATTTTCCATTCTTCGTTGATGTTATTTTCAGCACTATTTCGTCTTGTACGTCCAGTGGAGTCAGTGTATTATTTCATTATTTCCCGAGTATTATTTGTAGTTTTAAGTTGATATTTAATGCCTTAATCAATGGACCATATAAAAGCTGCAGGTTTAATCTCCAAATTTGATGAACAGCAAAACATTTCTGTTTGATAAAAACCACGCCTACACTCCTTTTGGATTAAGGGACGAAGAAGTCTCAAGTACCGTCAAACGGACTAATGAGGAATTGATAGTGACTGGATGATTTTGCATCATATTGTCAAAGACGTATGTTTGCTCATGCTATAAGCCACTCGTGCACATAACCCAAGTCACGGGGTTTTGCCTTATAGGAGGAATATCTTAATTATATGCGGCAACCGTTCGCTCATGTGACGTAGTACTGGGTAAAGATCAGTTCAATATCACACCAGTTTTGTTACATCTTCTTATTATCGGCCCTTTTGAGGCGTTTCTGTGCTTTTTTACACAGTTTTAGCCAAATAGGCCAGTTTAAAAATAATAAATCCATTTCTCTATATCTGATGGAATTTCGTGTACTTGCAGCCTTGGTGAGTGGGCGTTGTGCCCCTAAACCCCTCTGTATGATAGCGTGTCCTTACGGTTTGGCGACAGACGACGAAGGATGCGAGATTTGTAAATGTGCACAGCCCATTGTCGAAAGGAGTAAGTATAAACGGAGTCCAGTTAGAATGAGCAGTCTTGTCCAGAACTGTTATCACATAGCAGGTTATACTGCACGTTTCACGTTCGATATCGGCCCCATGATTTACTGCGGTATTGTTAGGAATTCCCGGTGTCTTAACGATATAAACGTTTGTTCGCACAATCCTATCAAATCGGGGCCATTTTTGTTTCGATGTCCACTCTTATTGTATGACAGCGTATTCGAGGGTGGTTCTGAGTTCTGACTCCACCATATTAAAAAATATACTGTCGTCATTACGGACCACATGAACAATACTTCCGTTTTATATAGAATAGACTGGAAATGAACTAAATTGCAAGTCCCGCTCGCACAGGAACCGATTTGTTTTACATAAATAATACGATATTGACGGATCAGTGGAAACTATTGAATATTTTAAGTTTATGCTAACTGGAATGTGGGAGAGACGGCGAAGTTGTGTAAAACGATATGGCCATGCAACAGTTAGCCTGCGCAATGGCTCAGTGGTTGGAGTACGAATCTCAGATGTATCCTGATTATATACATGATACTTGGATTGTCACAACGTTTATGAATGCATTGAAGTACGTTAGTTCTTGTTGGTTTGTTGTGCAACACCGCACTCAGCAATAGTCCAGCTATATGCCCCCAACAACAGCAGTAGAACACCTTCACAGAAACGATGGTACATGTAGCTTTGAGTCGCCATGACTGACCGGGACTAATTGTAGAGTTTCACTCAGCTACCATTCCCAGGTACAGCCCCGATCTCCCTCGTGACATTGCTGCGATACTGTTCTAAGTAGTGTTCAATCATATTCACCCGCCCTTCTCTAGCAAGGGCTGCGTATTGTTTTGGTCAGGTGTGTGTATCAGGTCCCTATAAAACTGTAATAAAACAATAAATGCTCAGCACTCCCATACTGTAGTAAATACTTGTTAGATCCTTCATTTAACTTTAACTTCAAGCATCCTTTTTGTGTCCTCCTTTCACGGAATGACCCGTACGTTCATGGGCTAGCTTGTATTTACAAGACCAGTGAATATTCAGGTTTTCAGCAACGCATGCTTGTCATAAGAGGCGACTAACGCGATCGGGTGGTCAGGCTTGCTGACATGGTTGATGTAATTTATGGAATACCAGTTGCGCAGATGATCATAATGTGAGTCACTGTATTGTCTGGTCCAGAGTGGCATATTTACAGACCGCCACCATATTGCTAGATCATTGGTTAGTGCGGCGTTGAACGTATACCTACACGACTGACCGGTGTACTTGCAGGGCAGGTCAAGTGTCCACCCAAGGCCATGTGTATGATGAACTGCCCCAATGGATTCGCCACAGATGATAACGGTTGTGACGTGTGCAAGTGTAAAGGTAACGCTCCCACCCTGGTGGACATGGTTTCGTTTCATGCACTTACATGCGCTTGATGGGGTTTTTGCTTGTTTTGTTTCGGGTTTTTTTGGTTGTTTTTTTTCGAATATTAGCAACATTACATCCTAAAGAGTAACTTTACTTAAACGTTACTTAAACAACAATATATCCGAACTTCTGAGACATCTAGCATTAATATTCTGATATGGCCTTTGGACAACATTATCGCCACTTGTTTCGGGATTACCATATTTCAGTCACAGTGGTACTAAATAAAGGCGCCATTGTTTATCGCAGATACTGTGTGCCCGGATGTAATGTGCATGATGAACTGTCCACATGGCTTCGAACGTGACGAGAATGGCTGTGAACGATGCAAGTGCGCCGGTAGGTTGTTTGGACTGTGTCGACTGGCAGATAATGTTTTGTTTTTATACTGGTATTTTAAAATTGTTTCTGAAAATGGCGGTCAGTATTGTATTGTTTCTACTTGTCTATAGTATCCTCCTGCATGACATCACATTGCTGATGAAAACAGGTAAAGCGGAAGGGCGGCCATGTGTACACGAATATACCTGTTTGTTTTTGTTAAAATCAAAATGTGCGCTATGTTATATGCTACATGGATCACGTGATTATCTGGTTTGTTAACATGCTGCCGTCGCATGTCCGAAATACTTGTGTCGTCATCAAACCAGGCACTTAAGAAGCCATTATTTTAAGATAAGCCTGGCAGATTACAAAGTTTCATATTTAGATAGTATTGAGGGCTTGATCAGCCTTTTTAGCAACAATCATGTGTAAACATTGAATTTTTAAAATATAGCAGCAACACCCCTGGAAACACTTTATACAAACTGTGTGAGTAACATGCTGCTATTTTCGTGAACACGTGGTATCATCATGGATTTTCAGAAATCAACTCAGTTTACTTTCCTCTGCCATTTGTTGCAATGCCTAGAGGAATCTGTCCCTGATATTTCTGTATCGTTGATCTTTTATTATCTATATATCATTTGAACATGCAGAGATGACGGATATTAACTGTTATCCCTTCATTTCCATGTTGATAAGTCTTATTGTGTCACCCTTGCGTTTTTCAAGTTTATGTACAGAGATGAATCGTCTGATATTTCTTTTGCAAGCGTCATGTAATAATCTTCTGTGTCAAGAGTGACATAAATGTACTGTTTAACGTGGAAGCCAGGGCAGCATGTTAAATACTGCGGCCGGACAACACAGTGGTTGATACCGGCGCGGCTAGGTGAGACACTCAAGTGAGGGATTTGATCCTGTAGTGTATACTAGTATTTTGTTCGCACGGAAATATAGCTGTAGTTTGTTCCATACCGATACACACGTCAATGTGGAATGGACTAGTACGATAGTGCATCTGTTTATTCATCTTTGATTACTTTTATATGTTTTTGTTCAACAGCCAGTCCAGTATGTTCCCAAAGACCAACGTGTAGGATGTCCTGTCCATTTGGTTTTGAGAAAGACGGAGAAGGTTGTGACGTCTGTCGATGTGCAGGTCAGTTCGACAGACGTACGTCACGTTTACATATCCCCGATTGAATCAGTGATATACAGAGATTTTTGTCCAAGAGTGCTCAACGTCACTGATATCATACCTTCAACATACATATGTGTTATACGGTGTAATATCACAATATGGAAACAGACGAGGGTAATGCTATCATTTTATGGCTTTCGTAAAGTTTAAGTGAATGTTATACTGATGATTCTATATTTTTCTGTGTCCAGCCAATCCTGCTTGTGCAGAGAAACCCAGCTGTAGGATGAGGTGTGAGTTTGGCTTTGAGAGAGACCAGGAAGGTTGTGATGTCTGCAAATGCGCAGGTAAGGAACTCACAAGGCTGAACAAGCCTAACTTCTGTGTTAACCGCAATTCTGAGTCTGATTTCCTAATAACATTTGCGAAATATTAAGTGATGTATAGTAATGGGTATCAGTTCGTGTTGGGAATTGGTTAGATTCTGATTGATAATTGGTTCATTACAACCAATCAATCATCGAAAATAATGTGTTAGCGTCATTAATCAAATTTCCCGGTTATGTATGTTAATGCACACAAAATAATGAAAAACATATAGTTCTTTCGAGTTTGTTTTGCAAACTGCACAAAATGCATTTGCAAATGTTTTTGTTTTAAAGGATGGCTAGTGTCTTAGCAACCTAAAGTTCCCGGAGTCTTTAAGATAAATTCAGTCCTGACTTGAAACGAGATGCTAGTGCATGTGAAATTTAACAGACAAACCCAACGTTGTGAAAACTATTGTTAAAGCAATGAAGTGTTCCAAAAATGTTTGTGTTCCATTATGAGGCGATTATGAGATCGATTTTGCCATTTCGACCAGTGTTCGATTATTTCAAGGTACCATCCCTAGTACCACCCAGGACGGTGGGTACTTGTGTAATACTAACATCCCTAGACACTGCAGTCCATGGTATAACACCCCTGTATGTACCTCAACTGTTCCTGGAAAAGAGGGGTTCCAGATCAACAGATTAGCCAGTGTAACAGTCTGTTTAGACAGGTCACTCTTGTAAATCAAGACGTCTACTAATCATTGCCGTACATCAAAAACGTTCGTATAAAGCCTTAAACTTATATGCTACTTACATGCGTACATATTGCAGCCAACCCAGTGTGCGCCCAGAAGCCTATGTGCAGGATGTTGTGTCCCCACGGCTTCATGAAAGACGAGGACGGATGTGATGTCTGCAAGTGTGCACGTAAGTTTCTAAACTTTAGTCTTATGAATCTCGTCACCAGTCAAAGATGGATAGTGGCGTTACATCCCACTCATTAACTGCAGATTTTATACCGTGTATATTCAATATATCCACAGCCAGCCCCGCTTGCCTCAACAAACCTATGTGCATGATGTTCTGTCCGGATGGATTTGAGAAGGACGAAGAGGGATGTGACATCTGCAAATGTGCAGGTGAGAATCGTTGGATGTCATTTGGTGAAAACATCTCAACTCGTATTTATATATTCACTCAATATATACTTTCTTCGCGACCTAACCATGCATCACCAACTTATTCAGAGGACTCACTGAATCAAAACGGAACTATACCAGGCTGTGATGTGGTACATCCGTGACGTCATATTTTCCTTTTATTGCCGAACATCTGCTGTGTTCGGGTAATGCTATTTTGTACACGTTAACCGATATGATTCCCTACAGAGTGGTATATGAGTTTGATAACACATATTCATCTGTTCCGCATGTCATTTCAGCCGCCAAGTGTCCACCTAAAGCAATGTGCATGATGAACTGCCCGAACGGCTTCAGGAAGGACGCCAACGGCTGTGACACGTGTAGTTGTGCGGGTATGTGTCCTGTAGTATGTACAAGAGTCTTGGGACAGGAATATTGGGTTCTGTGTTTCAGTCTTGTTAGTTGCAGCATAATATCAGGAACATATAACCAGTTCGGTCTAAACTGAAATGACTGTCCGGTAAATATGCAAACATTAATCATAATTACACTTTTTTCAATTCGAATTTCAAAGTGTCTTTTTTTCCAAATCTGCAGCTAATGGCGAAACACTAAAAGACAGCAAAAATCTCATTATGTGCCTCTGTTATAGATGCTGATTCGTGCCCCCCAAAAGCAATGTGCTTAATGATGTGCCCAAATGGCTTCGAGAAGGACGACAAGGGCTGTGAGACGTGCAAGTGTGCCGGTAGGTGTAGCCTGGTGATGGCATCAGGTCTGAGCTATTCCCGAACTATATTCTATGTTCGCCATGACCACTGAATTGGTTCATTCCACGAAGGTGTTAAAACGTTTGGTCACACGTAGACGCTGTGGTGAAGGGAAGGTAAGCCCACAGCTCGGATGAAAACAAACACTAGTAAACTTATCGGGGGCGGTTGGGTTGTCTAGGGGTTGAAGCGCGTTGATTTCCCACATGAGAACAATGCGTGAAGCCCATCCATTTCAGGTGTTCCCCCGTCGTGGTATTGCTGGAATATTGCTGAAAGCGGAATAAAACAAACGTTTCTCACTGAAATTTTTCCAGTTTGCAACATAGCCTTCATCAAAAGTGTGCTTACAAATGTGAAACTACACATACATACATATCAGAAATATTCCTTTCACGCAAAGCATTCTACAAGACGATATGCTAATGAGCCAAGTAGTTCTTGTATGTTTCACAAAGGGCGCATGGTATTGGATCGCACTCTGACAGCAGCTTGAGGCGCTGCAGCTAGCTATGGAGAGATGCATTCCTCGGTTGTGTCAAGTGTTCAAATATTGGATGTGTTTAGATCACTCACACATTAAAGCCAGAGTTAACTGAATCAACTCTCTTCAATCAGTATCCACCCTCACTCACTATCACTTGTGATTTTCTCCAGCTTCTTCCAGTTTGAAGGACAAGTGTTCCCCAATACAGTGCTACAAGAACTGCCCCTTTGGGTTCCGCAAGGACCGCAGGGGATGTGACAGATGCAAGTGCTACTGGCCAAGACCCAAGAGTAAGTGAGACAACATGATATAAACATGAGTAAAGAAACAAGCACCCATCAAAGTGTTTCACATGGCGGACAGTAAACACCGATCATTGCTAGGATTCTTTATATTACAGTTTTAAATCCGAGGTCATGTTAACTGATTCTTGTCCTACCCATAGTTGGTTTAATCTCTATGTTACCTGTCAGTGAGTGATCTTCTGTTTACAGAGATCTGCCGGAAAGTGAGATGCCGCATGCACTGCCCCAACGGTTACAGGAAGAATCGCAGAGGATGTAAGACCTGCAGGTGTCGCTGGTGAATTCAACCACGCTGTGCCATGGTTACCAAGGTGTGTTGTCTTTACATACGTCGTGTGTACGCCACTAGCTCGTACCTCAAATATATTGGCCAAAAGAAAATAGAAATGACAAATGTTCAAACAAATCGCAAAGGTTGAGAGTCTGGTTTACAAACTGAATTACTGCTGTCGTTTATGCATGCGATGTTCACAATGTCCTATCCTAATATTTAGACTTTGTTTAATGCTGCACATTAATTAATGCTTACAAATTAACTCTCTCAAAAACGGAGAATTTTCGAACATAGTTTATTCCAATAAATGTTATGTAACATAAAACTTCACAAAATATAGTCCGATACATAATGATCTTTCGTCAAAACAGGGTATATATAGGTACAAAATTTCAAAACTTCATTGAAAGACACAGAGTTAAATGGGACGGGATACATAGGGTGCGAGTGAAAATGGATCAATGCCCTTTGCAACAATATTCCAGTTTGGGATGGGTGGGGAATTACAGCCAGATCTGAGATTAGTACTAGGTGTTACCAAAGCATAAATGGTTGGGGCTACGTAAAATTTCCATCCATAGCAGCAGCTCCGTGTGCTTTGTTTTCTTTCCGGGTCGATAGTAGTTCTCTGGTTAAAGTGTTCGCTCCTCAACATGAAGACGTAGGTTCGATTCGCAAAACGGAAGCAATATGCGAATAATATTTCTGATGTTCCCCTGTCTGATACTGTTGGAATGTTGCTAAAACCGGCTTAAAACCATACACCCTCAGTCATCCTGTTTTTTTTTATTCAGGTCGAACCCGCGATAGAAGCAAGACCTATGTGGCGACAGTTTGGGCGCTGAGAGGGGACACATGTCAGAACCCATCGTGTAAAGTGCTACTCAACACAGTGTTAAATACAGTGTTTATACACGTTATTGTGTGAATAAATCACTTGATGTGGAATGTGTAGACTGCGTTGTTCTTATCGTTGGTATAACCTGGACGGATATACAGAGAAATAGTACACAGATAAAAGTACCGAAATCAGGGGTTTGGTACAAGATACAAATGTACTTTCAACTTTGAAAAGGTCCTGTCGAAGATGTTCGTTCGGATCACGTTTTGTTGTTACTTTAGTTCACTCTGAAAACGTCTGAACAAAGTCAGAACAAATATCACGGTGGGGGTCTTGTTGGTAAATACGACTAGTCGGCTTAACGTCAGTATACTGTCTATGTTACATTGATACCTCATTGGACGAGAAGCAGCAACTTAAACGGATAATTATCTACTTATAAATGTGAGATAGCGTGTGAGCGAGTTGAGTTTTACGGCTTGCAACTATCCAGCAATATCACCAGCAATTGGCTTCACACATCATACCAATGTGGCGAAACCCGACTTCCGTCTTGACAACGAACGCTTCGACTACAAGGCTACCCCTACCACCCCAGTATAATTTGTAATTAGTGACGACCTGGGGACTATTCCTCTCTTACTAAAGCAACTGTGTGGTAGTAAGAACACTTTACCATTTCCACATGTTGGTTCGACTTGAAGAATTCCACTGGTTTGGGAACATCTGAGCGAAACAGGTACCTGTGACCTTTACCCTCGGGGTGACCTAACCTGCCATCACTGCCACACCCCCAGGTGTATACCCGCCCTGACACACTGACAGCTGAGCTGTGTATCCCACCTGACGCAACGTGCGCGATTGCCTCGTTCTGGAAGGACGACGGCAGGACCTTTGTTGGTTCAAACCGAGGTTTTTGGTCCCCCGTTCCCAGTTTACCCTTATATCCGTCCCCCCAAGAGAATACCTGCCCGTCCCTGGTGACGGCGAGGGTGTGGCCGTGATGTTCCCCTACGCTGCAGCTTACTTCAGCTACATCCACACCAGAGAGGCTATTAACTAAAGCAGGGACGAGTTTGTTGCTGAGTGTTTTCTCCCCTAAGCCAAGAGCTCCATCTGCGCCTTTGCCAAACATGTACACCGCACCGTCTTTGGTAACTGCACCGCAATGAGCATACCCTGCATCCATGAAAGCTATGCCTTTGACACTCAGAGACGCTATTTCTTTCGGGGTTGGGGAGTCTTCTTCTGTGCCGTGTCCCAGCACACCATGTCGGCCGCATCCCCAGGAGAATGCCCGACCGTTCTCGGTCCAAGCTAGGGTATAGTTGTGACCGCAGGAGACACCAGTGAGTCGATCTGGGGTAAACTTTGGCACGGGAATGGGGGATAGGATTCCCTGGGGTTCGGGATTGATGTCTGATACCCCACAAGCTCTCGGGTACCCCCAGCTAAACAGGTGTCCGTCCTCCGAGACTGCTGCTCCATGCCATGACCCACAGGACACCTGAGTATTAATAAAGATTTAGTAACTGAGTGAGTAACCATGTGGTATGCAAGGTTATAATGTTGATAATTCCTGTCCTACCAATGGCCTTAAAAGCCGTACTTGATATGGGAAAGACACATTTTGAAGATGTCATTCGTAGTGAAGTAAGCAACAAATATAGATATGTTCCTGGTCCTGTCAAGTCTAGTTAACTGTTCAAATACTGATATCACCATATGATCAAATGAGAACACAAATACCAGTTCAATTATATTTGTTGAAAACAGATAAACAATACGTATCACTGTAAGCGCGAGAGTCTAAAGCAACAGAGCCACTGAGTGTTGTGACGACAAAGTTCTTAGGACGGCAGCACTTACGGACCGTTTCCATCCAGTATCATTGTACGTTCCCTGGGTTGAAGCTCAGTTTTGCACGTTGCAAAGTGCCCTAGCTTATGCTGATTTATAACAAGAACGTCTTTGTGTCTAATCTGTGACGATCTCTTTCTTAAAAACAAGATGATACACATAACAATTTAGAAAGTGGCGTTGAGTCTCATAGCTTTCGGCCGTTGGAGCCGTGCCAGTTTATCTTAGGGGTACACAAAGTACGCACTCTAGACTACCAGTTGTTCGACTTTCCGTTTTTGTGGAAGTGAGCGGGTTAGGCGTCTGACTTTGTGTGCTGCCAGAATGGAATCAACCAAAAATATATAAAAAAATATTAAAAAGTACTAGAATTTGTACTTACCAAGAAAGTGTAATCTCAGATATGACATTAAATTCTAAGATTCTTTTGACAGCTGGAACGTGCTGCGTTTTCAAAAATGCAAATACATTAATATTTTAGCTTGACCTGTTGACTTTTTAAACTAATAGAAAGCTGACGGGGCTTTCATTAAAGCCATTGCGTTAAAGTCACGTACCTGAATGATTTTAGTATTTTCTGGGAATTTCACAAGTGAAGGAGACAGCTGATCTTCATCACTTCCACAACCGAGGCGACCATGCTTTCCGCATCCGAAACAGAGGACACGGCCATCATCTGCCAAGCAGCTTGTATACAAGCCACCGCTTGAAATTTGACTGAAGCCTGCTTGACCCGTGACATACCTGTTCGTCAGTCGTTGAGGTGTGTGACAAGTGTTTGTTGTACCGGTTCCAAGCTGTCCTGCTTTACCAAACCCCCACGTATACACTGCCATGGCTATTCCACCACAAAGCTAAAATGATCAGGTTGCATTAATTCAACAACATTTACTAAATGTGGGAATTACTCATAGCCATCGGTTCATAAGTCTTGCGAAAAAAACAAAGGGACATAACCGCTTTAGTAGCTCAATAACCGGACGCTACCAGAAAGTAGCTTCATGGTATCATACAGTTATTTCCAGTCACAAATCCATCGACTGATTAACTTGGTACGTACAAGTTTTCCTGTACCAATTGATTAAATGGCGTGTACGCCTTTGGTGGGAATTAATTCACGGGGACACAGCTAGTATAAGAATTATCTTCATTACCCATTGTCATTTCGAGAAAGAAGAAAGACAAGTACATGTATGTAAAATATCAGTGCTACAAATCACCATCACTGAAGTCAACCTATTGTTCTGATAGTCATAAAAAATGGATGACGTCACATCAAATATTGCCAGAAAAATTATCAACGTGTGACGTAACGCCTCGAGTGAACAAACAGCACCGGAGATAGTGGAGATAATATTCGCAAATATCGGAAATGTATCTAGATAAATGTGGAAAAATCAGCTTAATGTTTAAAGGAATAAGCAATAGTCAGTCTGCCTGTGACCGACGCTACATTACAGTTGTGTGACACATCATGTCAGAAACTGTGGAGCTCTTCATCTTCATGTATTTTACACAGTTCTTTATGTGACGTCATGTCGGCATGTTTCCCCCTTCCAAATGCAGCGGCCACAAAATTTCGGAGTCCCGTGCTGGGATTCGAACCATGCACGGATCTGATCCAAAGTCGGACGCCTTGTCCTCATGACCAAAACCGCCGCGATGTAATTCTCCTTCTTAGTATACACAGAAACTACAACTGAACGTTTAGTCAAAATTCATCTACTGGAAAGAGAGTAAAATCTTTTCGTAGCCATCGCTTGATTTTGCGGACGACACAAGAACAAACAAATTTAGAGTTATCTCCCTTCCATCGTAATTGGGTAAAGGTTTGAGTCGTGCACATGTACACATCGCATTACCTTTTTGGACAGGCGCGCGCAGGCTGTTGTGACCTTAAAACTGGAATGAAATATTCATGTTTATTCAACACTTAAGACCATTCTAGCTTTAAGGTCACAATACACGTCATGCGTTACCATCGGTTTCATTCTTTCTCTCTGTAATACGTAATTTTGTTTTCTTCACCCGAACGAAATCTTCAGCATGGATGTCTCGTATATATGTGTTGATAGATGAATTAAGATGCTGATCCAGAGAGTGTGAAAGTAGTGTCAATGTTTTACCGAATTGGAAATCCTATAAATTTCATCTGAAACCGAACGCCTATTTCATTTTCGCAGGGAAGCGATCAAAATCATTCAGACGTGTATTTCGATTGTACGCTTATAATTGTGTTTATTTGTTTTTTTAAAAGCAGCAATGTATATTATATGTCATAAATAAGTGATAAATGTGTTTTAATTATGTTTGATTTTTTGGTTGCATGTGACCTTTAACAGATTCGATTCGTCCGGATTTTTATTATCGCACTGTCGCTTCCACCAGGTGGCGCTGAAATCGAAAATGGCCGCTACGAGAAAGGTATGTGGATTGTTTAACAATAATTCATTGCATACAGCATTAGGAAGAGTCTATTTACTCACTCAAAAATTAATATGCAATTAGTACTTTAGCGCAAAAAACTCAGCCCCAGCTGTCATTTCAGAGAACCTTGGATTGTTGGTGAGTGGTGTGCATACCTTTACCAGTGAACTCACGCGTCGTGCTTTTAACACGCCCACCCAACAAGACGGACCGTTCAAATGCGCGCGTGACAGGCCAGGAGAGCCACATTTTAAAAATGACCACATTTCCATTAGGTGAATTAGTGGATTACCGTAACGTGTAAGAAAGTGTCGCTATGTATAGGGCCGTCTCCTATTCTGGCGGGTTTCCTATTCTCACGGTAAACACATTTTCTGCCGAGGTCGCCGATGTGTGATACGTAGCGGTTGTTTACATCATTGACCAGTAACTAGGAAGTGGCCCAAGTCTGTGAATTACAGTCATCTCTCGCCATAACGCGGGTCTTGGGGTCCACGGAAGACCCCCCGCGTCATTAGACACCGCGTTATAGTACCTATTACATAATGTGAAACAAAGGCCGAGTAAGATCGCATATTCCAAGGAAATAACAAAAAATGCTATTTCGTGAATTGGGTCCAGTAAAAAATATATCGTATCGTTGAAGGTGAAAATAAACAAACTTTGAAAATGAAAATATATATATGTAAGGGTAACTTGCAATCACAAATCACCAGACATGATAACTTGATTGTTGTACCAGTTATGCTACCTGTTATCAAACATGTATATTCATGTGAATATACGTCTTTGTTGTTATTCAACTAAGCCGGAAATAGCGATCAGCTGTGCACAGATGTTTTGGTCCAATGTACAGGTGATTCAGGTAAAAATGATCCGATAATATTACATCAAAGAACTTCTATTCCATTATCAGAATGTTTTACATATTAAGCTGTTATTGTAACAGATTATTTATATTGCTATCTGTAGTATATAATGCAAGTTTTCTGTAAACATTTAACATAACAATGAACACAGGCCGTTACCTGTCTTGAAACAATTTACGTAGGAGACAGTTTGACAAGTCACTGCTGACTTCCTGCGATACTTTGATTGTAAAAAGACAAAATTTCGCCCATTTCATTGTTGAAACTGACTTCAGGGAGTCAATAACGCGGGTCTCGGAGTCCATGGATTACGAGACTAATCTGTTGGTGACTGCTAAGAATAATGTGAAATTGGTGCTATCTAGGTAGGCGCGAAAAACGGACACTCACGAATGAGGTAAGCGGAAGTTGTATGCGTATGGAATGAGGGAATGCTCTCAAGGTGTTTCCGTTGTTTCTGTCAACAGTTTTAATAAATAAAATTGGGATTGAATTTAATCAAATAAAATGTAGTTTCTGACACCATACATCCTGGGATGACTCTGTCTTACCGCGCTAAAGCGTGGTGTGTTGCATCACAGCAAACATTGTGAGTACTCGTCATAACTCGACTGATAGCTTGTCTTGTCTTTCATAAGTTACTACTACGATGTTGGTATGATTATTTCTTGAGAAAACCCTGCATGTTTTAAGCATGTGAAACACAATGGATATGTACGATAAACACTGTCAGTTGCCACCCGCACTGAATTTCACTAGTTTACATAAGTTATAAGAGCGCAGCAGTGGATTTGTTGATGAGCTATTCTCTATTTTGTGAAGGGGTGTGATCGCAGTACAGCCTTTTTATGGGAGTCACAGATTACCCGGTGGTTTAACCGAACCCGCAGTATCGCGAAGCGCGTTATTGTGAGGGATGATTGTATCAAAATTTTGCAATGTAAAGAATATTTGTGAGTTTTAACCCACTTGGAAAAATCGTAACTTTTCCCTGCCCTTCCCGATAGAATTCCCCTTCCTTACACGAAATAACGTTATTATCTCGTTGTACCACGAGAATAGGAGACGCCTCGAAAAGTCAGCGACGGACGACCATGTTTTTCATCAAATGAGATAATACACTTGATGGATCAAGCAGTTGATTGATGCAGATGTTAGGGGGGGAATCTCTCCATTTTAAAACAACAAGCATACATACGAAAAGAACTGTTTATATTATTTTTTCAGCTGTTATTCATAAGTACCGAGAGAATAGGAGACGCCAGTATATTAGAAGAAAGCGAATAATCTCTCCTACTCCCAAGTGTGGTGTTCAGCAATACTGGTAGAAAGTGTCCCCATGTATTATACTGTTTTCACAAGAAACGAATAATCTTTCCTACTCATAAGCGCCTTGTTTTGCAATAATTAAAGGACGAGTAAACTCATTTGTTTGTACTACCATTACATATGAAAGACTTGTGGATAGTCTTAAGTGGAACACCAAACTCATTCTTTCAAAAACTTATGGTTAATTCATACCGAGCGATTAAAAGTTGTCAAAAATTCAATTTGCTTGACACTCGCTTGCCAACGAAAATGTGTAGGAAGCTCGTCACTTAGCTGATTACTCGACGTCAACAAAGACATGCCAAATTGTTGTGTTGCTGTCAGTTGCTACTCAGAGAGACTATGCACAGATTTCCACCAGATCCCTTAGTTTGTGTTTAATGGGTTGTTTGTGTGTGTGAAGTGAGCATTGTGGAAGGCTGTGGTATACACTAAACAGGATTGTTTGCCCCCTATCTCGCTTCCTGGATAGAAAATGCTATTGAGATTTGTTTTCATCCAGTTATTAAATCAAGACTACTTATTACACATTGCTGATCGAAAGATTTTGCATGATCATAACGATTTCTTCCTTGGAGGCTAGGTTGCGGTCGAAGTGACAATATTATTGTAAGTAACATTAAATTGACCCCCTGCCTTGCTTCCATGAGTGAAATTGTTATGTTACAAGCAATGTCCTGCAAAATCCTATTTTCCATCCATCAAATACATACGTTACTATCAGAAGAAAGTAATTTTGATTTTGTAAGTCGATGAAAACAAACTTTAATAGCATTTATCTTCAGACAGGGCTCCGACATTTTTGAAAATCGTGAATTCATGGGCTTAAGTCCGTTAGAATTAATGAGATTATTGTTTGTTTTCATCAAGTTAGAAAATCAAAACTACTTTCTACTAGTAGTTAAATATGTATTTGAATCATGGCCAAAAGGATTTTGCATGACACAACTTGTAACATGACAACTTCTTCCATGGAAGCGCAGTGGGGGTCAAAGTGAAAATACTTAGCGATAACTTTCTTAACTTGCTAAATTCACATGGTTTCTAAATGTTCACATGTAGACACTTGTCAATGTACATCTTTATATTTGGTCTTGTAATCCTAATTACTTTATAATCATACCTGTATGCATTTTGAAACTTAATAAGAATAAGTGATCTGCTGATACTTAGAGCGAATGTATAACAGGAATGAAATATCTACTTTTTATGGTTTGCCTATGTGAATCATTTTTTGCACGCATGCCCTAATGTATGCTGTCTGTATCATTACACTTCATGATGAAAACAATGATTCTATTGAATGCTATGACAACTTAACAAAAACAAAATGCAAATGTTAAAATTAAAACAAATTAAAGTTACAGCAGCAATGTCTTTCAAGTATTAGTATTACCTTGTTCGAGGAAAGCATCCATCAGTATCCACAAAAATGATTGATATACCATTCATTCGCAGATTTCCCAAGTGATGTGTCTATTAACAGTCTAATGATAATATACGAAAAAACAATGTATCGTTTCAGGTTTTTCACACTGGTGTAGTCTCATAATGTCCGTCATTCTCTTTAAAAAAGTAATTTAGTGAGCCAGTAATGAGCAATCAATCAATGGATTGAAAGAATGCTGTTTTTACACCGACACAGACACGACAGACTATATTCAGTATCGATTAGTAAATGTACATACATAAACACTACCTTTTGACAAATCCTCATTTCAATTCGCATAAAGTAATTAATTAAAAAGCGTGTTATTGGTTAATCATTTGATCGATCTGGTCATAAGAAATGCCAAATGGGCACCTTTGTCGGGTAATCTAAGTGGCGTTACCACTAATTATACCTGTTATACGTTCATTAACTGAGTGTCAAGTGAATGATGAAAAATAATGTGTAGGTTTATACCACATAACACGGATTACAACCTATCGACACCAAGTGATTTTGACAGAATAGTCAAAACAAGGGTTGTGACGCGGAAACTAGGTAAAGCAGGAAACAAAACTAAATGATTGTAGATTGTACAAACCTGTAAACGAAATAGTTTAACTTTACCCCCCGAAATGTAGGTCAGTTCTGCATAGGCCCTCAAATCTACACCTGATATTACGTCACGGAGACGCGCTGCTCTCATTGGTTGAAATTTCATTCGCGGCTGAGAATTGTGCACTGTTGTCAAAAAGATTGATTTAAGGTAATTGAAGAGCGAAATGGGTAGTTTTAATGATGGGGTTTCATTTATGACGATGCCAGTATGGGATTTATGTATTTGCACCCCTTAGAGTATATGTGATCTTTATAGTAATCTAAATGATTTTGTTCCTCCAAGCATGGTGATGTTAGAAATCAAAGGCGTACTTCTTATACACTTAGCTGACAGACACTCAGTTGGTACTTTCAGTGTATGAGCAGTCACGGTGAAAGAAAGAAATTTGTTCAGAGGTGCCAACCTAACATTTATGACATAGTGAAGCTATTTCAGAGCAAGCAGTCTCTCACAGAGGTGGCTGTCCTGAGACTTTCAGTATACCAACCACATGGTTGACCTACTTCACCTGCAGTGGGTTGGGGGTAGGGGTTATAACAAGAATGTTTTGTGAATGGGCTTGTTTCTCAGTAGGGATGATCATGGCAACAAACTTCAGCATTATCATTATGTTTTACATGTGGTGATTTCTTACTATGTGTTATTATTGAATGTAATATACCTAGTAACATATTATACTGAGGTAATTATAGGAATAAAACCTGTTTCAATCTGAATACAATAACTATGACTGGGAGAGCCATATCGTAATCAATTTAGGCTATCTGTTTTGGAATTCTGGCTTTCCCAGCCTGTAATCTATGTGTGTCCATAAGCAAATGTTAGTAAGAGTGCAGTTTTCCAGGAGCAGTTATATTGCTAACATTGTTTCTGTCTGTCAACATGGGATCTCAAAGTTCTGTTCCAACTGTCAGCATAAAGTACTGGTATTGAAATAGGAAATGTAGAAAAACAGATTTTACTGAGGAGAGATTTTGCAGAAATGAGATGTCTGTTGTAAGTCCAAAACGGAACAGACTATGACTATGACAAATGAAATCACTTTGAAGTTTATTTAATGTATATGTTTAATACATGACTGTAATATCTAAACATTGTATAGATTGCCAATGTAAATCATACTTCAGACACTCAACCTAAACGTGGCCTAGTGTATGTTGTCTGCCATACAGATGATTGCTTCAACAAATGAATGAAAACAAAATGCAAATATTAAACTTTAAACAGACTAAATATATAACAATGATGTCAGGCTATTACCCTGTTCAAGAATGTATCCATCCATATTCACTTAAAAGGTAAAAGAACGATATGCCATTCATCTGTAGCTGGTAAATATTCATGCTCCCTTTCATGTGTCTTTTAACAGTCTAATATGCGAAAAAGAGATACAGGTTTTCCACATTGGTGTAAAGTCTCATTGGTCAAGATAGCACACCTGGCAACTAAATGTATGATGTCTGCCATTCTAAGTAATTTAATTAGATAATATGTATAGTGAGCAATCAATCAATCAACGTATTGGCAGTGAATCCTTTGACATGCTGAAGGAAGGATGTTGTTTTCACACAGGGACAGGGTATATTCAGTAGATTATCAAATCCTCACACATGAACACTACCTTTTGACAAATCCGCTGTGGAAGATAATGTTATTAGTCAATAAGCGTGTTATCGGTAAATCCTTGATCAGTGTTTGATTTTTGTAAGTCAGCTCATAATTCCTCTTACTGCACTTTCCTGCACGTAGAACGTAACAACCAATACATCTGCACATCAGGCCTTTATTTATAAAGTTGAGTACTCCAAACATGAAAAATGCCAAATGGGAACTTCTGTTGGGTAAGCTGAGTGGTACGTGATCTTTTTCTTGCGAAGGGTGATAACTCTCCTTGTCAAATGATATAAGCAATGGTCCAACTTCTTGCTTTCGGTTGGGTTCCCGACTCAATGGGAATGCTGGTGCATTGCCCTTCTTACTTTCCTTGAAAAAATTATCATTTACATCAAAGAGCCCTTAACTGACATGTTTGGCTCAGATTTTTTTATTAGAAAAGCATTGTTTGTTTAATTTCGAAGTGCATTGGACACAATAGAAGATAATGGAGGACATGCCATGAAAAATTGTTATATTGTCACAGCATTTCCTATGAGAAAACATACAGCGCAAGTCTCGGGTGTTGTAGCATCTATGAAATAATGAAAATTTCTTTTGTATACAGTATTATCAACTCTTATGTTATTTCAAGGATAATTCTAAGTTTACAAATAGTTCCCATACTACCACCGAACTTATTGTAATAAACTCGGAGATACACCTACAACCAACGAGTATACCCCAATTTGTGATTATTACTCATCCCTGACAATTGAAGAAATTCCATGTAGAATGTAAAATGTAGTTAAAAATATATAAATTAAGTTTTGAGCATCGATTCCTCACTTATGGGAATCCATTTTTACCCCATGGGGGGGGGGGGGGGGGGGGGGGTATTAAAATGCTATCTGTCTGTGTGTCTGTCTGTGCACATTTCTCTTTTCTGGAGCATAACTTTCAAACCGTTCAATGTTTCTTCACCAAACTTGGCATATAGACATAGTGGTGTACTGGTGCCTTTTGGTAGTTCTCGATTTCTAAATAAAATTATTTTTGGCATTTCCATGGCAACAAGTTTGACTTCAACTGAAATTAGCAGAAGTCTAAAACCGTTTCCTGTTTCTTCACCAAACTTGGTACATAGCTTGGTCTGGCGCTGTACTGATACCTTTTGGTAGTTTTGGATTTCTGAATAAAGTATTTTAGCATTTCCATTGCATCAAGTGTCATTGAGACTGATATTTCTGGTTGTGCTTCTTTCAGGAGCAGAACTTTAAGAACCTTTAATTACTCCTCTTCCACTTTTCTACATACCCACCAAAACCTTTTTGCTTAATCAAAACTTGTAGACATATTCATGAAGGATATTTTGCCATTGCGGGGGATATTGATGTCTTTGTCTTCATTTTGTTTTATATTCTGACACTATGTTTTTATGTAAACTTACATATTATTCAAACAGTTAGTCAGTTGCAGCAGAAACACCAGACATCATTGCTTGAAATAAAATATTTACCCCTTATGAAATATGTCCATCAGTCAGTGCTGGGAGTCATGTTATATATGTGAATGTATTGATTTGTTGCTTGTAAAAGTTTAACACCACTTAAAGCTCTTAAAATAAAATTAATAGTCATTTACAGAGATTTGTCACAACAAACAACAGATAATTCTGAAACCTAAGAGGATGTGTATGATAGAATTACATGACATGTGTTTCTTGTTTGGGTAACAGTATGTTGACAAAATATTGTAAACCAAAAGTTACTGTGTTCTGTAATCTGATTGATTGAACAACATGATCAAATGGTATTAAATTCCCGGAAACTGCAAGACTATTCACTGGGTATTGACACGTAAACAATTGTTTTGTTGTGTCATCAACAGTGGTGATGTCATGCAAAGCATATTGTGACGTAAAGTTAGAATGACGTCACAAATGAGCAATTCCAGATGCTACCATGGGAACCAGCTGAAACAGCCAGCTGATGCCACTTCACTGCTGTACCCCTACTCGATGTAAACGAGTGCAGACAGTAAAAACCCTTTGGTTTACTTTTTTGTTTACAATGTCGATAAACATCATGTGTTGGTCAATTTCCGGGTGTTATGGAGTATTTGAAGCACAGGAATATTTCATTTGAAACCTCCGGTTGACGCCATTGGTTCCAAATGCATTCCCATGCTTCAAATACTCAATAACTCCCGGAAATTGACCAATGCATGATGTTTATCTCCTAATTACCATAACAAACCTTATACTATCTAACTTAAACTTTATAGTCTGATTTTCATTCAACAGTCCTTAAAGGTCACATGCAACCAAAAAATCAAACTATCAAAACACAGTTATCACTTTTTCATGATATATAAAATGCATTGCTGATTAAGAAAAAACAAATAAACAAAATTTTAAGCATATAACTGCAAATCAAAAGTGCAATATTTTGTCCTTGGGTTTACCTGCCTTGAAACGAAGCAGCCACGATACCGAACCCAGCCAGAGCTGATGTTTGTGCACTCCAATGTAACAAAGCTTTTTCATTGGCCTCTGGTTCATTTGCTAATATGCTTAACCGGTTCTTTGTTTTTAACGTATAAACCCGATAGGTGTTAATTGCATGTGGTCAGTGATTGAAGTTGTGCTTTGCATATTGTCATTAGCAGATAGACATACAAACATATATGTGTCATTAAATCAGACATTGAGTTTTCTTCGTGACAGAGTCTGCTTATCACAATCAACATTATGTTTTTTTAATGTAACAAGTAGATTATTCACTCGTTTGTGTATGCAACCAAGATTAGACTACAGCTCACATCCTCATACTCTGGGCAGGCATACTGTTTCAAGCATCGTGAACCTATTCACTGTGCATATGTTATGAGCGCAATGCAGCACAGCTGTTGGAACCAGTTTTTCCCTTAGCACTGGGGGAAAGTTCGAATTGTTTAAACTCTGATTTTGCTGGCTTTTTTTCATGACATTTTTTTTTCAACTTAATAAGTTGTATTGGCATTTTTAATGATTTGTTTTGGTAAGCACTGGTAATGCATCCTTATCAGATGAAGAATTTGAAATTCAGGTAATATGATAAGAGTAGAATGAAATATAAGGGGGAATATGTTCGGAACGGCTTCCGTAAAATGTATTACTCTCAAGATGTTTTGGTAGTTGTGTAACCCATGTGAGTTTGAAGTTTGTTGACCAATGTCTTGAGTTAAGTTAAGTAAGTTATTAACAGAGACATTGTCTCCAAACTTCACAAAACAGGCATTCATATTCATACTCACAAGTTTGCATGTGTTTGTGTTTTTGAATTCCCCGAAAATATCAAATCTTACTATCTTAAAATAGCTTTTCTTATACCAGTACCACCAAACATATTTTCTGCTCATTATCGGAAGGACACTTATGGTTCCAGGTTAGGGTCGGGCTAGGGTTAGTGACTCCTATGTCCACATATCCTATATCTAAAAACAGTGGTACCGGTATAAATAAAGTGTTGCCAATCTTACAGTGGACTAACTGACACTGTCATAATTTGGTATGTGCAGCACATATATTTGTCACTGCTTATGTTTGTTAAGTGCTAATAGAAAGGTGCATGTGACAAATGATGACTGCGCAAATGTTCAGTATTTATCAGCATAGACACAGCGCAATTACCTGTATGTTTGGACAGTGTCAGGTAAAATGCCTTCTTGCAGATGTGCACACATTATATCTGTTTATTGTACTTCCTTCAGCCATCTGAAGATGCAGATGACTACTGGGGTGATTCCTCAGCAAGGAAAGGACCAAGTAGGAAAAACATCTTTGATGATGATGTAAGTAGATTTCTATCTTATTTTCTTCTGTTGCACATGTTTCTCTCAATTGTTTGTCCATATATTTCTGTGTTTTACACTTAAAGTCAAGTTAAGTTAGGTTGGACGTTGTGTTCTTAATTTTAGTTCAAGTGTTTTGCAGTGTTTTTGATCTGAATGTATTAAATGTAATGAACAGGTCACATTGCTGTCTAAAATCTCCAGGATTTTTTTTCTATTTTTCTGAGATTGGAGAAACTAGTTCAAGACAGTAACCGTAGTGCTTATGTTAATTTGTTCTTTTCCTTGTTTCTATTGGGCCAAATATTATGTACAGAGCCAAAACCTAAATTCATGGATCAATGGATTCATGAATTTGTGGATTGCGGAAATTATTATGCCAACTTGTAAATTAAGTTTTTTGATGTACGTGCAATGCCATGCTTTGTTGAAAAAATCTCTGCATTACGCGTAAGTACACAAAATATAATTTTTATGTGTTTACAAAATGTCATGTAAAGCCTACTAAAGGAGATACCCTTAGCTCCAACCTTCACGTTTCTCGTCTACTTTCCTTGGTGCCAGCACTTACTGCCGTGGGTTTTCGTACATAGTGATATAAAATAACCAGCTATGTAATCCACGAAAAAAGGTGACGTCACATTTTATGGGCACATGAATGGATGATGCTTGCAAATGGCTTCTGTAAACAAATGTTTCTTTCATGAGTGGAATATTTGGCATTTTCAATTTGCTGAATGAATGATTAAAATAATCAGTGCATATAAAAAATATCAATTCCGCTGCATTTCCGTTATATCCACGAATCGACTGTATGTGAGTGTACAGTTTTAGTTTGTCATGATTAAAGGTTTCTATTGTCCCTTGCCGCAAAACAGACTATGTATTCAGCGGCGTCTGTACGTACGTACATCCGTACGCACGTATGTACATCCCAATTCTTGTTAATGCGATATCTCATGAACTGTTGTACCCAATATCTTCAAATTTGGTGACAGCCTACATTGGAGGATCATGGAAACACCAGTCAGTTTGGGTGACCTTGAGCTTATTTTCAAGGTCACCACCATTCAGAATCTTGTTTTGGCAGTATTTCATGAACTATTGTACCCAATATCTTCAAATTTGATGACAGTCTACATTGGGGAAATATGCAGATACTAGTCAGTTTTGTGACCTTGAACTTATTGTCAAGGTCACTATGACACTTTGAACACTCTTTAACATATGTCATGAACTACTTTATTTGATGTCTTCAAATTTAGTGACAGCCTACATTTGGTAAGTCTGCATAAGGGAATTGTGCAAACACCAGCTGATTTGGGTGACTTTGATCTTATTTTCAATATGACCACAATACTTTTTCCACTTTTCACTTATGTTAATGCAGTTTTCCATTAAACATTGCAACCAGTGTCCTCAATTCTGTTGACAGCTTATTATCATGATTATTCAGACACCAGTCATTTCACGTATTTTGTGTGTGAGCAAAAAGTAAAGAGTAGTGAATATGTTATAAACATACCATTCTTCTTTAGCGGCGGGGGACATTAAAATGTTAGTGGCAAACGCTTGTTAAAGCTTAATTCAGCAAAGTGATTTTGTGATGTTTGTACACATTTTGTTGTGTTTGTGTTGGTTATAAGTAATCTTTTGTTAAAATGAAAGTTCTTGCAATATATTGGAATGCATAGCACAATATATGTTTTCACATATTTGAATGTTCTTCGCAATACCCACTCCTGTTTAATAGCCGTCTTATGTTTCTGGAATGTTTAGGTTAGTTTTGAGACTGCAAAAAAGATTCTGACAACATCAGAAACTCTTGATGATGAAGATGAGGAGGAGTTTGACTTGGTCAACTGGCAGGGAGACCCTGTGGTTAAATATAGTACGTAGTTTTGATTCTTTATGTAACCATGGTAAAAAGTTATGATAAGCATGATGAATTGCATTAATAGACATGATTAGATGGCTGAGTAATTATTGGCATGGACTTGTGTAGAAAACGTAAGGTATTACAAGGGGAATAAGAGCCTAGATATTCGAAGTTCTCTTAGCACTAAGATGGTCGTAAGTGCTGTACATTCACATTAACTTACGACGATCTCAGCGCTGAGGGCTTCGAAAATCAAGGCACATGTTTACAAAGGAAAGGTAGTTATTCCATGTTTGGCATGTATAACACTTCATTAATTACTAATATTCCTCTACATGATATATACATGATATTGTTATAAATGAGAAACTGTTGTATGGTACATGTGAATTTCAACAGAATGGTACGTGAAAATATATGTTTCATTCATCGATTACTAAGGTAACACAAAGAGAGGCACCATGATAAATGTATCGATGGTTGCATCAACTTCTACGGAGAGTTAGTCTTTGATACTATTTCCCTGAAGAATTGTAACAATATATGGTGGCGCAGCGCAGTGCATTTAACATGACAATATAATGGTAGGGTTTTGAAACTTTTTCAGTCCCAATAATATGATTTGAACCTTGAGAGTTACAGACAAATTCCAAATTTAGAAGTTATATTATTGTTTGATGTATTGTGAATTAAGTCGATTTGTTATATGACAATATTATAGAATGCAGTTTTCTTAGACACTTTGTGAAATATTGTTATTGTAAAGTTTTGACAGCATTGTTATATAATTGGGTTTTCTACAATTTATATCTGACAGTAATCTTCTAATTGATATCATGATGGTTTATGATGTCTTTCAGCCTGATGATATGAAAAAAATCATTACAGTAAAAACTACCATGAAACCAAGGATAGAAAGGTTTAAGGAAACTGGTATTGTTTTGACTATATTATTGTGTTAATGCCACTGCATTATGTGACCATGGATTGTTACACCGTCATATGAATCTGAACTTGCTGAAAGAGTGGCTTGTTTTTTGCTTTGGGCAGATAACCACAAATCCAATGCTCCTGACCTCTCAAACTTGGCTGTTCCAATTACCTCCCATGCTGTTCGAACCACCACACTCCCTCCCTCTGCACCGTCAGCTTCATATGGAAAATATGAGAAAGCGTCCAGCATGACTCACAACCGATCTCAGAGCCTTGGTGGTAAATAATTACAACTGATCTCAGAGCCTTGGTGGTAAATAATTACAGCCGATCTCAGTGCCTTGGTGGTAAATAATTAGTGTCTAGCATGACTCACAACCGATCTCAGAGCCTTGGTGGTAAATAATTACAACTGATCGCAGTGCCTTGGTGGTAAATAATTAGTGTCTGGCATGACTCACAACCGATCTCAGAGCCTTGGTGGTAAATAATTACAACTGATCTCAGTGCCTTCGTGGTAAATAATTAGTGTCTGGCATGACTCACAACCGATCTCAGTGCCTTGGTGGTAAATAATTACAACTGATCTCAGAGCCTTGGTGGTAAATAATTACAACTGATCTCAGTGCCTTGGTGGTAAATAATTACAACTGATCTCAGTGCCTTGGTGGTAAATAATTACAACTGATCTCAGTGCCTTGGTGGTAAATAATTACAACTGATCTCAGTGCCTTGGTGGTAAATAATTAGTGTCTAGCATGACTCACAACCGATCTCAGAGCCTTGGTGGTAAAAAATTACAACCGATCTCAGAGCCTTGGTGGTAAATAATTACAACTGATCTCAGTGCCTTGGTGGTAAATAATTACAACTGATCTCAGTGCCTTGGTGGTAAATAATTACAACTGATCTCAGTGCCTTGGTGGTAAATAATTACAACTGATCTCAGTGCCTTGGTGGTAAATAATTAGTGTCTAGCATGACTCACAACCGATCTCAGAGCCTTGGTGGTAAAAAATTACAACCGATCTCAGAGCCTTGGTGGTAAATAATTACAACTGATCTCAGTGCCTTGCTGGTAAATAATTACAACTGATCTCAGAGCCTAGGTGGTAAATAATTAGTGTCTAGCATGACTCACAACCGATCTCAGAGCCTTGGTGGTAAATAATTACAACTGATCTCAGAGCCTTGGTGGTAAATAATTACAGCCGATCTCAGTGCCTTGGTGGTAAATAATTAGTGTCTAGCATGACTCACAACCGATCTCAGAGCCTTGGTGGTAAATAATTACAACTGATCGCAGTGCCTTGGTGGTAAATAATTAGTGTCTGGCATGACTCACAACCGATCTCAGAGCCTTGGTGGTAAATAATTACAACTGATCTCAGTGCCTTCGTGGTAAATAATTAGTGTCTGGCATGACTCACAACCGATCTCAGAGCCTTGGTGGTAAATAATTACAACTGATCTCAGAGCCTTGGTGGTAAATAATTACAACTGATCTCAGTGCCTTGGTGGTAAATAATTACAACTGATCTCAGTGCCTTGGTGGTAAATAATTACAACTGATCTCAGTGCCTTGGTGGTAAATAATTACAACTGATCTCAGTGCCTTGGTGGTAAATAATTAGTGTCTAGCATGACTCACAACCGATCTCAGAGCCTTGGTGGTAAAAAATTACAACCGATCTCAGAGCCTTGGTGGTAAATAATTACAACTGATCTCAGTGCCTTGCTGGTAAATAATTACAACTGATCTCAGAGCCTAGGTGGTAAATAATTAGTGTCTAGCATGACTCACAACTGATCTCAGAGCCTAGGTGGTAAATTATCAATGGCCATTCCTCCATGCTGTGAGTTAAGCAAGGAAGTTTGTCTACTCCTGTCTACTCCTGCTGCTCATCTACCATAATTAACCTGATACATACTACATACCATGAGCACGTGATACTTTCTTGGAGAGGTCATGTTTGCTGGAAAAGCAACTGATGAATAATTTTGTATGTGTTAATAATATTTGCTATTATGTGAAAATAGGGATGGAATAGGATACAGTATATGACAAATTGTGTGGTTTGTTTGGTTCTTGTATGATGTTTGGTTCTTCTGCCAATATTGCAGGAAATGTTGGTCAGTTTGGGGTGAACAAAGCCAACATGAGTCGAGGAGTGAGTGACCCAAGTATAGAGGATGGTAAGTGAGATGTTGAGTCCATGAACCATGTCGTGTTTCACCTCATCCATACATGCCACTAACCACACTGACTGGCGGGGTGTCATCTGTGGAGAGAGAGATGAAAAATCGCGGCCAGGAAAGTGTATTTGCTTATTATCTGAATGTTTAATGTTAGTCTGTGGGATCACTTCTTAACTGAAATGATCAGGTCTTGAATCCAGAACAATCATGGTTTTGAATCCTGTGATATGATTATTGTTCTCTAAGACTCAGTTGGAGGCCTTCCTGGTGTTCTTGGTTTATCAAAAGTTTTTAAACATCAATTACCTGCTACACGTCGTGCTTTCCATCTACAACAAGCTGACCTGCTGTTATGAAAGTGAACCATTTAAAACAGTGTCAGGTAACCCGACTAGGTAATCCAGGTGTGAATGTAAACATGTTGCAGTTGTTAGAGATGCGTCAACTCCAGGCAGAAAGCAGCCAACTTCCGCTGATCTTGATAAGCTCCAGAAGGAAATCATTTTCTTAAGGAAGGAACTACAGGTGAGTGATGTCTGACAATGTGGGTGAAAATCTAAAGGACACTGAAAAATCACCTTTTTGAGGTTTGAAAAAAACCCTGAATGTAGTGTCTGTCTGCCTGTCTGCCTAACTATCTGCTCTCCATTTCCATTTTGGAAACATTTTTGTGTTTTCATGGTGAAAAATTGGACTTCAACTACAAGGTCCCAGGTTAAATTTTCCTCATGGTCTCGAAATATTTAAGCGATCCATCAGTGTTTTACGGGTGAAATTTGCAGTAAGTCTCAATTGTCTAAATACCGTTACTGAACACTCCATGTGTACACACTGCTTCAGATTGCCAAGAGGGAGCGATGGAAGAAGCAGCCAGTGGGGGATACAATCAGGAACATGGTGCTTGGACAGGTATGTATTCAGGACTCTTCATTCATGTTTGATTTTGATACAAAGAAATCAGATTAAAGCGTTTGCTTATCATGCCACACACTTACATACCAAGTTTAGAAGCCTCAATACTTCCTATGAAGGTTATTTGGGTAGCATATGCCATTGACTTCCAATTGTGCAAATCGATGCTCATGCTATTAATCACTGGATTGTCTGGCTCAGACTTGACTATTTACAGACTGCCGCCACATAGCTCGAGTGTTGTTGAGTGTGGCATAAAACTAAACTCACTCACTCCTGTGGAGATTTGCTCAGAATGATCCATGTTTCTTTGGTGAAACATGACATCCACTTTCAAGTGTTTGTATGGGCTGTGTTATTTTTCAGCTTGGCCTAGAAAACCAACGTTCCTCGGATATTTTCTGCATTATTTAACTAATGAACCCCTACTCTGTTCCCATACTCAGGCCTACTCATTTGAGTTGTACAAGTCCAAAGGAGACAAACTGGCACTGCTGGACAAGGCCATAGAGTCTCATGATGGGAATGCCATTATTGCTGTGAGTTACCAGAAATTCTTGTACCACTAAGCATGTTCTGTTCAGCGTGCAGTTTTTGAGTTTGTGTAAGCAACAGACAACCCTTTATAAGACGACTGAAGTGGCAAGGCACTTGCTCAAGCCAATGGCTCATTCAGTATTTTAAAATTGTATGATTGTTGTGTTTGTATCAGCCCATATTCCAACCTACACATCTTATTCCCTTCATTATTGCAGGTGATTCTATTTTTGAAGAAAACCATTAAAGCGTCTCTGTTCAACCTGGAAATGATGAGACGCCCAGTTGCTGTCAATCACTATCTGTCTTATCTGAAGCATCATTATGACCATGCAGAGATGGTAGACTTTCTTGGGTAGGTACTATGTTACAGTGCAAGTCTGAATCTAAGAGTGTCTCATTTCTTTTTTGTGTACATATTCTACCAAATTTCATGACATATATTGTGAAAGGATGATTTCCAAATTGAAATGCTTATCCTGCTCAGAGCTGATGATATCCAAATTGAAATGCTTATCCTGCTCAGAGCTGATGATATCCAAATTGAAATGCTTATCCTGCTCAGAGCTGATGATATCCAAATTGAAATGCTTATCCTGCACAGTGCTGAACTGTGAAATCATCATCTCACAACCAACAACATTAGTGCAGCTGTCTTTCAATAGTTTTTGGTTTATTCTCATAACAGTGAGCTGCAATAACAAGTAACAGGTGCAATAATAGGTGTTAGTTCACACATGATTATTAAGACCTGTTGAATGCATTGTTGAATGTCTTCACAGGTCTGTCTTGAATCCAAATTACTATGTGACGCTAGTTATCAAAACCACACTAGTCAAGATAGGAAACAAGTGAGGTCGAGTAAACACCTTTACTCACACTGGCATCACACTTGTGGAAGAATGACTATTTGAAAATTGAAAAATAGTACGTAACTATGTAATCAATCAATATGTACATGAGTTTCAATAGCCAGTATTATAGTTTACACATAGCAATGTAGGTTTTCATTGAATCCATTGGATAATGGATCTGTAAAATCCTAAACAAGGGTATTACTTTTTGCTATAGTCATCTGTAATGAATGCAAACGTAATATCCATGACATGATGTCTTACCTGCGACGGTCCTGGGGTAGAATAGGCCTTCAGCAACCCATGCTTGCCATAAAACGCGACTTTGCTTGTCGTAAACGGCGACTAACGGGATTGGGTGGTCAGGCTTGCTGACTTGGTTGGCACATGTCATTGGTTCCCAATTGCGCAGATCGATGCTCATGTTGTTGATCACTGGATTGTCTGGTCCAGACTCGATTATTTTCAGACCGCTGCCATATAGCTGTAATATTGCTGAGTGTGGCGTAAAACTTAACTCACTGACTGACATTATGTCTTCAATTAATGACTGATACTTTTTTATTTTAGGATGCTTGGTAGATCGGAAGAAGCCTCGGTGAGTTGAAACATTTTGAAATATAATACACATGGTATTGTTGTAATAAAGCATGCTTTTGCCAGAAGCAAACTATGGGATTTTTTAAACACACAGATTAACGACAGGTGTAAATGATATATTACATAAATCCCATTGGATAAAATGGAATATAGAGATTGAAATTTGTTATACTGGAGCATGAAAGTGAATTTCTGTTAACTTTTTATCAAGTTTTAGGCTCTAAATAATTGCTGACTAAAGAATATTGGGTAGTCAGAGTGTAGGACCTGAGTGTGACCTAAATGTGCGTGTGTGGATTGTTGCTCTTGAATGTTTTGACCTCCAGGCATTTTATACTAAATTTTGAAGATTTCTGTAATTGTAATGTCCATGTAGTTATCTGCTTTGGCCTGTCTGTTTCAGATGTTTAAATACAAAATAGCCTGTCAGTCTAAAGATCCAACTGTAAAGATTGCAACTTTAAAGACATGCTACAGGTAAGCAAGAGAAAGAGGCTATAAGTATCTATGATACATATAAGGATCAGCTGTTTCTGGATTTAAATGATAGATTTCTGCTTTCCATCACCTTGTTTTCCTCCTTCACTGTGCTGAGAAAACTATCTCACCATCAAGGTGGTCATTACTAAACTCCACTCACATTCCAATCCTGAATTGATGTGAACACAAGCCCTCATGTAATATCAGACCTTGTGTCAGACTGTCAGTCATTGGTGGATGGATGCGTGCACACTGTCACTGGTTTGACTGGTAACACTTGATATGTACAGGCTGTCTTGATGCTGCTGGGAGGTGGTTGTTTTACATTACAAGTGGGTAAACAATAATGCTGTGGAATAGTTGTCTTGTCCAGTAATCTTTTGACAGATTTCCTACTATAATGCTCTGTATAATGCCCTGTCTGGAGACCAATGTGTGAATGTGGGAGTATGATTTTAGGACGTGATTAGGAATATTCCAGACACCAGAAATGGACCTCATACATTGTACCCATAAAGAGAGCTGAACCTGGATCTTCAGGATGACAAGCATACACTTGAACCATTTGGCCAAGTGCCAGTGTGAAGACCAAAGAGGGAGTGATCAGTAGCAATGAGGGACATGTTGTTGTGGTTGCAGGGCTCACTTCCAGCCTGAAGTTCAGTTGAGTCGCCAGGCAGCACTGCTCCAGGAGCAGATTGACCTGTTGGAGAGACAGAGGCCAGTTGAGGTAGGAATGCTTCCAGATTCTACACTGTAGTCTCTTAGATTCTAAAGACAGTAGCAAACATGCTTATAATGAACTGATCCATATACTTAGCCGAATTAAGGTTCAGACCACTTGCTGTATACATTACAATAGTTAAAATGCTCATAACACATTATGGTAATAATCAGTTAATGTTAGTGGCCCCTTTGGGCTGGTTATAACTGTGGTTTACCAGACTTTCCTATGAGGACCCTTGAAGATCCTGATTAGAATTGATCTCCAGCAAATCATCAAATGTAAACACAAATCCTGTTTTCTTCTCAGTCTACCTGAAGTTCTTATTCCATGCCCATCTCCAACAGCATCTTTTCCAAGTACATTAAAAGATGGTTCTTGTAGTTCTCTGGCCAGCGACTGGCAGACTGAAACTCTGGCTGTCAGAGTGAGGTATTAAACTGTGGTGTGTTATGTTTATTGGACTGTCTTGTTCTGTAATGCCCATATACCTGTAGGATATATTATGAGTCTACTTTTGATTCCTGTGCAGGAAAATGATTCCAAAGCAGAAGCGTCTGGTCAGGTCCAGATATTCCGTGACTTTCCCCGTCGTGCTAGCTTGTTTGGTCAGCCAGTGACAACAACCCTGTACTACTTCTGTCTTTACCACTACGATCTTGGAGAGGTGAGTTCATAGCACTGAGTTCTTTCTCTGTTTTGTGCTTGGTAGCTTGATTATACTTTTGTTCGCAGAAGAAATTGGGGCTGCTTATTAAAAACAATTGCATCTTTGGGGTTAAACCTAGGCACAAATTGGTTGTTGTTTTCTTTTGTGTTATGTTAGGTTTAAGTGCTGAGTTATGGCCTGGTAGTAAATATCATAGCTCCTTAAAAGTAATAGAATATTTATGATTCTTTAGCTTTAATTTTGATGTGTTTATTATATATGTGAGAAAAATTTGTTGTTTCAGAATTCTTTAGCCAGTCCCCAAGCTTTGAAAGCCAGACATAATGTAAGTGTAAAGTCACCTGTTTAAATTTTGCCTTTTTAGTTTTATGCTGAGGCATTACATGAAGATATTGTGTTAATTTTATCACAGAGAAGAAGTTAGATGCTCATAGTATCAATCACTGTATGTTTTTAGTTCTGTTGTTGCATATTGTGTCACAGATCTTCAGTTACAATATTCTATTGTTACTGTGAACTGTTTTCCAGATATCTGACAAGCAGTTTCTCCACTGCGCACTAGGAGCAAGGGCAAAGATGAGACGGTGGAAAGACATAGAGGCACTGCTTACTTCCAAGGTAGGTGCTACACTCGTCAGACACATGGATTCGTGTAAGTGCTGGACAAATATTTGTCTCATATGCCTGTCCATCGGAAGCATTTTTGACATGCTTAATTGTGATGATGTAAGAATTCCATATTCATTCTGCAGGGCTGGTTTGGAGGGACAAAACTGAAGGCTGTAATAGGCTTTGACAAAGTGTCAGAAATCCTGCACAAGAACAAGGCTCCGCATGATGTATGTATATATACACAAGATATTGACCAGAGTATACTGCAGTTAGTTTAGGAGTCTTTGTCTACCACACAAGGTGACTTACTGCATTGTAATAGTGATCCTCATAAGGTGTAGAAGGTGTGGAAGAATGCCGGGCCTCCTTTCACTAAGTATTAAGGTGATCATAAGTCACTTTGATAACCTTAGTGGAGTGTTAAAGCATGGGAGTTAAGGTTAGCCCAATCAGTAAAGCTTGCTTTGTGAAAGGAGCCCCTGATTATTTCATATAACTATTGTGTAATTTCTCATGATTCATATTTTCAGGGTTTCTTTACTAATTCTGAGTAGTATATATCATGACATGATGAAACTATAACTTTATATATGGCTGCAGTTAGGGCAATGCAGCATTAATGACCATGTCCAGTCATTATTGCTTGTTAATTTGTGTTTAAAATATGCAGTCAAATAATTTGGGTTTTCAGGTTTTAGCAAAGTATGTTGCCTTGATAGAAGATTTAGACCAAAGACTGAATATTGCACGGAAAGTGGAATGCCCTAAAGCTGTGATAGATGTAAGTATATGCATGTTGATGATCACACATCATGACTGTCATCTGTGCAGGTGCCTGTCCTGTTTTTCAGTTGGTCATAAGTTATCAAATTATCAAATGAGACTACATGTGCATTCATTAGGTATTGCAACTAGAATACTGTTCCAAATATTGCCACTCACTCTCTTAATCTCACCTGCCCACTCACTCACTCACCCACCAACTCATGCCCTTAACCACTCATCCACTCCCTCAGACATCCACTCACACCTTCAACCACACACTCACTCCCTCAACCACCCACTCACACCCTCAACCACCTACTCACACCCTCCAACCACACACTCACTCCCTCAACCACCCACTCACACCCTCAACCACCTACTCACTCCCTCAACCACCCACTCACTCCCTCAGCCACCTACTCACACCCTCCAACCACACACTCACTCCCTCAACCACCCACTCACACCCTCAACCACCCACTCACTCCCTCAGCCACCTACTCACACCCTCCAACCACACACTCACTCCCTCAACCACCCACTCACACCCTCAACCACCCACTCACACCCTCCAACCACCCACTCACTCCCTCAACCACCCACTCACACCCTCAACCACACACTCACTCCCTCAACCACCCACTCACACCCTCAACCACCTACTCACTCCCTCAACCACCCACTCACTCCCTCAGCCACCCACTCACACCCTCCAACCACCCACTCACTCCCTCAGCCACCTACTCACACCCTCAACCACACACTCACTCCCTCAACCACCCACTCACACCCTCAACCACCCACTCACACCCTCCAACCACACACTCACTCCCTCAGCCACTCACTCACACCCTCAACCACCTACTCACTCCCTCAACCACCCACTCACTCCCTCAGCCACCTACTCACACCCTCCAACCACACACTCACTCCCTCAACCACCCACTCACACCCTCAACCACCCACTCACCCTCCAACCACACACTCATTCCCTCAACCACCCACTCACACCCTCAAGCACCTACTCACTCCCTCAGCCACCTACTCACACCCTCCAACCACACACTCACTCCCTCAACCACCCACTCACACCCTCAATCACCCACTCACACCCTCAATCACCCACTCACACCCTCCAACCACCCACTCACTCCCTCAGCCACTCACTCACACCCTCAACCACCTACTCACACCCTCCAACCACCCACTCACACCCTCAACCACCCACTCACACCCTCCAACCACCCACTCACTCCCTCAGCCACTCACTGACTTTCTCAAAGGGCCACTCAGTCACTCATGTATCACCTAGGCTCTGCATCTTTCAACATTTTTGTGTCTTTCTTCCCGGTTTGCTCACATGTCCCATTGGTCTTACTCCTCCTTTCAGGCTCTGGTTGCCCTGAAGGATCGGGCACAGTTAGAGAAGTACTCGCAGACACTGAGGTCCCATGAAGCCCTCTATGCCCAGGATGTTCTGCGGAGCTCGGTAAGTCAATGAGAATCATCACATGCCATTATCTTACTTCTGTTATAGAGAATATCAAAGAGGCAGCCAGGGATGTAAGGCTGATAAAACACTGTGATAATATCTGTGAAAATAACAAATAGATCCTTGCCTTGCAGTCTATAAAATGGAAGTGATGCTGCCCCTAGTGTGACTAGTCTTCAACCAAACACTCTCTCCAGAAGCCTTTCCAGCAGAATGCAGCACAGATCAACTATTCTGCAAGAAGGCACACAACAGTTGGCTCACCCTGTGAAGACAAGACTCAGCGGATGGAAAGTTGTTAGATTGTGATGTATGTCATAGAATATGTAACTGTGATCAGATAGTTGATTTGAAACTCTTACAAGATCAAATAATGGGAACTTTCAGAGAGGAAATATATGTTGTTCTGAGTCTGTCCCTAAACATGCTCACCGAAACCAGTGGCATATTTAGCAGAGAAATCAAACAATTATTACTGAGTATATATGCATATAACCATGATGACATGCTAGAATGAAGAATAACGTGTTTACAGGGCATAATACAGATGTAGTACATGAATAGCTGTGGGTTTATCAGTGAACAAGACAGTGAAAGTGTTATGTTGCTATAGTTATAACTATCCATATGAAATTAATTTCAAACTCCTTTTTACTTTTGACTGAAATGTAGCCCACCTAATGTTTTTCATTTTATTTTTTTTTATTCTAATGGACTCTAGAGAAATAACTTTTTCATGCACCATGCCACTCTTGGTGTAAGCCAATGATGTTGATTGGGAAACAGCTGTGGTCTCCACGTCTTAGGCCAGCTTTGTCAACAATGACTGGCGTACAATTCAGACAGCTTTGGAAAAAAGAAATCCCACTTTCTATTCTTGAGATCATGATAATTTTTATGTTGGTCTCTGCCCATTAATGCTCATAAAATAACATGACTTCATTTCTTTACATGAAAAAACAGTTACTTAACTTCTATGAGAAAAATGTATCTGAAGTTTCATTGTGCTGTTTGTTGTTCTGTTTCATTTTGAAACTACCTTTTGTTTTATTATGTTTGTCCATGGTTGCCATGGTGACTTAAATGGGAATCAGTGGTCACAATAGCTGTTTCTTTAAATGAATGTGTCAACGGGAAGTCTTGCAAAGGGAGATAATATGTGGTATTTACTATGCAACCAGCCATTAACAGTTATCTGTTGTGATAAGGACCATGTGCAATTATAGAGAGCATTGTATGCTATGTATAGATGAAATATATAATATTTATATGACGTGTGTTTGGCATCTAAAGAGCATGTGATACGATTGTTGGAAATGGTTACAATGTTATGTATATTCACCCACATTCCAAGATTTTCATTTGCATAATCTGTATGTGAAAGAATTTATTAACAATCTTGATACCGACTATATCCATGAAGTAAGTGTTTGCGAACGTGAACAAAGGCTATCTTGACTTCGACTCATCCCTGGTAATAAGGGGTATCTTGGAGTCACGTTCAGGGTTTTGCAGGAAACACATGTTGAGTGGGGTGGGGTCTTGACACAAATTGCTTGAAGTCATTGAGAAAAGCAAAGTCTCAAACCAGCTGTGTAAAGCAGCTGTGTCCATAAAAAAAGAAATGTTTATAATATGTATCATGTAAAATATATCATGTTTTGAACTATTTCCTTCTGTATCCATATCTAATTTGAGGCTATTCATTTGAGAATAATTTGTACTGTAGCATTCCATTGTCTTTCTCAAGTTAGATCAGCACTGGATTGAAATTATAAATGGTCACTGACAATCATTAGTTCCCTTCTATATATCAAACAACGTGATTGGTTAATAAGCAGATATGCAGCCGTGCTGTTACCTCTGATCATATGTCATTTAAAATGTCTATTTGTATTGGTTAAACCTTAGATTTTATGTATATCTACATTAAGAACAAAACTTTTGACACAGATACTTAGATCTTAATACTTGAGCACAGGCCAAGTGAGATGGTGGACTCAACCTTATTTTTCTCTCTGTCGTTTGTCTCATATCAGCGGTATAAGGTGATGTTTGGAAAATCTGACAATATCAAATGATATGTCGATAACTACAAGATGGTGGTTGATATAATGAATTTTATATGATTGTAAGTTTTAAAGTTCTGAATATTGTTGATGATTGTGTTGGGCTACTGTTACCCTCCTTGAAGTTACTGCCAGGAAACTTAAGTGCATAGTTAGTGTCAGTGTTATTCCCTAATATAGTAGAAAAAGTATAAGAGGATCAATGCAAAATCCTGAGAGAAGCCATTAGCAAACTATACTATCATATGAAATAATCACTTGCTTGTTTCCATGGTGACCGACCTGGCCTGTCCCACCACTGCTTAATTTGGCAGAGAGGGTTTGAGCTTCTGTAATGTACTTGATTTGTTTCACTTGGTCATCACTGAAAAGCTGATTAGTGACAGTATTGTTATGTGCACAGAGCTGTTTGTAAGCTCCTTTAAGCTCAGGCTTTTATTTGTCTGTCCTGTGATGTGTTAGTTCCAAGAACACAACTGACAAAAGGTGTAGTGAATCATAAGACTTTTGTGCCAAAGTTTTTAAACTGAACTGTTGCTTCTTGTTTCACTGGACTCTTCCTCTTCATCACCACTGGAATTTTCTATTCCATGCTCCAAAATTGGCTCATATTGATATGGCCTGACATCCAGGTCAAAAACAACATCGGGAACATCTCTTACTGCTTCTGAATCCATGATCACAGCCAACTTGTCATTCCAAACCATAGAGGTAGCAATCGGCGACAGGCACATTTGACGTCATGTCACGTGATACCCGCCGCTGCTCATTAACTGTCGGGTCTTTCCGTAATAGGCGGAAATTCGAGAGCGTTTTTCACGCGTCAATTGCTAATTTTACATATTTTTTTTGAAATTTTGATTACGGTAAGTGTTTTTAGGGTGCTTCCTTCCATTATTGCAAAAAACACAAAACGTTCGTATTCTCCTTTAAGAAGCATTCATTACTTCATGTCTCCATTCCAGAATAGGACATACACCCATAGCCAAGAGGTTCTGTTTTGAGGTGTCACTTGATTCCACACCTGTCTCTCGCTTGACTCCACTCTCAGAAGAGTCAGATTAGGGCAGTTTTCTGGTTTCTTATACTTCTCCTTTGTCTGATTAAGTGCTTCAAGATTTCAGTTTCAGTATCAGTTTCAGACCTTCATTAATTCTCCTTCCAAGAACCTTGTTCACTTTGAGACCAAATTTGTCGTCATTGTTGAAGTAAGCATTCATTTTTGCTTTCATCAGCACTCACATCATTAGCCTCTGTGTCTGACTTATGTTCGGCACTAACGAGACTTCGCTTCTGTGAGTTGCCAGATTTTACATTTCACTGAACCGCCCTGTCTTAGAGTGCTCGACCCAGCTACTTGTTAATCATTGACTTCTACGTCAGGGGGTGGAACTTGTGTGCTTTTCGTCCCAATTTGAATCATTTTCTCAGTCAGATATTTGATTGAGTTAGCCCGTTGCTGCTGTGCAGCTAGGACTTAAGCGAGAGCAGATTCACTTGGACACATCAGTCTCATGTTACTGACATGACCCCTAAGTAAGGATGGTGATATGGAATTACTTGTGATTCAAACACATTGTTTGATCATTTAAACACTTAGCTTTTTGGTCAGAGACCCTTAAGCTCTATATTAAGATGAATTTGTTGAAGAATAAAAAAATGAATATTAAGTAATGTAACATAATATGAAGCATACATATTAAAATAATAATAATACATTGGATAATATGATGAAAAAGAAATTCAGAGTCTCTTTATTGCTGTTTCTGATTCTTAGCAACTTCTATTTCGTGAAGTTGTTGATTATCCAAGTTTGATATTGCAGCCAGCAGGTAATGGTCTCACTGGGGCATCACTTGTGGGAGCTGGCTGTCCCACTGGGGCATCACTTGTGGCAGCTGTTGGTCCCAGTGGGGCATCACTTGTGGCTGCTGTTGGTCCCACTGGGGCATCACTTGTGAGGTAGAGGTCCTACTGGGGCTTCACTTGTGGCTGCTGTTGCACCCACTGGGGCATCACTTGTGGCAGCTGTTGGTCCCACTTGTGGCTGCTGTTGGTCCCACTGGGGCATCACTTGTGAGGTAGAGGTCCTACTGGGGCTTCACTTGTGGCTGCTGTTGCACCCACTGGGGCATCACTTGTGGCAGCTGTTGGTCCCACTGGGGCATCACTTGTGGGAGCTTATGGTCCCACTGGGGCATCACTTGTGGCTGCTGTTGGTCCCACTGGGGCATCACTTGTGAGCTTATGGTCCCACTGGGGCTTAACTTGTGGCTGCTGTTGGTCCCACTGGGGCATCACTTGTGGCAGCTGCTGGTCCCACCGGGGCATCACTTGTGGCAGCTGCTGGTCCCACCGGGGCATCACTTGTGGCAGCTATTGATTCCATTGGAGCATTGCTTGAGGTAATTGTTGGTCAGTTAAGGAATGTAGCTTGTTGTAGAATTGGCTATCTGCATAAAAGTGTTGAAGGTGTGACACTGAGTGTTTTATAGAAGTTCCATAAATCTTCCTGGGTTTCCCAGATAACTTGATTTTGAGCTTTTTAAACCATGCTGTGAGGTCGAAGGATGCCCTTCTGGTAGTTGCGTTGAGAGTGCCAATTTCATGTTGATTCAGTATAGCTGCATGACATGGAGTCGCTACTTGTAGATTTTGTGGGAGTTGAAGTGGGCGGATGTCTACTTTAATGTCTGACTGAGTCACGGTTTAGAACTGATGCAGAAGCTTTTTTGTCCCCTGACATGTAATTTGGGGGGATGTAGTCCTCATCTGTCAGCCTGTCTGTCCATCTGTTCGTAATCATTTTGTTTCCGGAGCATATAACAAAAAACATTCAGTATTTTTAGACCAGAATTGATAGATACAACAATCTGGACCTATGATTGTGCCTTTAGCTATTTACACATTTTGGCATTTTAATGTTTTTTGATTGTTTGAGGCCGAACAAGTTGCGTTAAGTTTAACTACATCGAGGGGAGGATAAACTGCTATTGTACGAAGTTGTCGTACATCAGTGTCACACACGACTATGAATTCAAGCCTGTCAGTGGTTGCTATGGCCCATTGACCATCCGATAAATATTCTGCCTGGGGCAAGATAGCTTGTGGCTTAACCTTGGTATCACATAGCATCTTTACTTTTTCGATATTTTTCGTGAACAGGGCAATGATACAGAGACAGCTAAGATTAATAGGATATACTGGACTCTGAGTTTGGCAATAATCCATCAAGGATCCAGTACACAAGCTTCTTTCAGCCTCGCATAGAAGCAAGTATTTTGTGCGCTTAGCGTTAGTTGCTATCAAACTAGTTTCTAGCTTATATCTGGACACCATGTTATTGATAGAATGTTCCTTGATATTGAGATCATTGAACATTACTGGAATTGGGAGATTATGGGCTTGGTAAATTTCGAAATGTCCATCTAAGTCAAGCAAAGGCAGAGGAACAATTACTATTATCTTGTTATCATAAAGGACCGTGTTGCATTTTAGTGTTTGATAAAATTCCCACAATTCTTTTTCCGGATCTCCTGCTAATCTGAACCTCGGTGGTAAATGAACTTTAACATCATTCAGTATTGTCAGCAAAGTAATAGGGGTGATAGTACTTGGAGACATGTGGACCAAAGATAGCATGTTTAATTGCAGGTGGATATGTGCAAGGTATGTGGACAGAAGTTGTAGAGTGTCCCTTATCTCTTGGATCACCAATTCCAATTGTAAATATGGTCTTACGGCCCATTCCAAATTTGTGATGCGCACATCGAGTCGATAAGTCACGTTTGCCAGTCTTTCTTCAAATACTTGTAAGCTTTCAATAATGTTATTTATCGCATGTCTATTGTGGTTAATTTCTACTGGTGATACATTTAAGATTGCTAGACCTTCCTGTACTGCGTGTGCCATACTTGCTTGATTGCTTGATTGTCGGCTAGCTTTTTAATGTTGTTTTTAATTCCTGATAGATCTTCATTTGACCCAGTCACAAATAAAAAACTTACCACTTTTCCTACAAACGGTAACAATGACCTTTTGGTTGTGACAATCGTTGATATTCGTGAAAACTGCTCACAAGTGCCCTCAAGGATATATGGAGTCCAATGAGATCTTGATCTAACTTTCTAAACACGCCCAATATACCAGTTGAATTATCACGATGATGTTTATTAATTAACCCTCGCACAGTCAACGTTGTTGCGTCAGTGTCATTGTGACACTTATTGAGGAAAGCATAGTATGGGTGCAAGTCAAGTACAAGGGTAATTAGCCATTTAGAACGTGTAGTTGTTGTGTCATTTAATTTCTGGAATACGTTCTCAAACATCATGGTACCACTGGCTATACCAATTGACAAGAACAAGAGACCACCCATTCTTGGAAAACACTATAATTATCTATAAGTACACATGTATTGTCATGATAAGTTTCACTCATCCAGTCTATACCTCTACTACCAAATATAATTAAGAAATACAGTTTGTTCTACCACCATGTATAGTGTAATAAAGCACACTTTCGCTGTGAACTATTATAGTTAAAGCACGAGGACGCTCGCTTTGTCAGACTCCAATTCACTATCGTCATACAGGTGATTTATTTTACTATTGTGTAGACGTTTAGCCAATTCAGATAATGGAATGTTTTCTTCTTCATCTGGTTTTATCCCTTTCCCATTAATTACAAAACCTAAATAATCAGTTTCCTTTTGCGCAAAGCTACATTTTGACAGTTTTAGTTTCAATGAATGTTGCCTACTCATGATCTGTCATGTATTGCTTGATAAAATCACTAACTATACCCATACTGCTTTGGTAAGCAATTAGTTTCCTTTGGTTGTCATTAGCGTTAGTCAGGATAGCGTATTTCTCAATACTTTTAATCCATCCCTTGTATTTTTTAGGATCCCCCTCCAAATTCTGCACTACACTGGAAATACCCTGAGCCCCTAGTGTGGTTGACAAATTCCCTAACTGTCCCGTTATCTGTCCTGCCAACCTTTGTAAAAATTCGCCTAATTCCTGGCCAGCCATTTCAACAAAGAGAGTACTAACGAACCCTTAGTTACTCACTCATGTATCACAGTCCACTGGGCGCTCCAAGTTTCCGTCTGAGGAGGATCCGGATCAAGGCACCAATCAAGAACCCATCCAGTCCCTTGCTTGTAACAAAGTAAGAAACAACAACCAGAAATACAAGGGTTGGCTGAAAAGTTCTAAGCCTCACTCTGAAAAAAAGTTACAAAGTCCACGTTTGTAATTTATTTTTCTACATAGTCCCCTTCCAAGTTCACACACTTTTGCCAGCGATGCTGCAAGGCCCGAATCCCGGTCAGGAAGAAATCTTCTTCAGCTACCCTAAAAAAATCAGTCACAGCGGAAATGACGTCATCATTACTTGCAAAATGGCGACCGGCGAGTTCCTTTTTCATTTTGGGGAACAGGTGGAAGTCAGAAGGAGCCAAAGCAGGTGAATAAGGAGAATGGTCAATGAGTTCAAAGCCACAATCGCGGATTGTTGACATGGCCACCACCGATTTGTGAACAGGCGCATTGTCTTGGTGGAAGAGGACACCTTTAGCGATCATCCCTCGTCGTTTGGCTTTGATTGCTTCTCGCAACTGGTTCAGTAGATCAGCATAGTATCTGCCGTTGATAGTTTTTCAAGATAATCAATGAGCAGAATACCCCTGGAATCCCAAAAGACTGATGCCATCACCTTTCCAGCTGAAGGAACAGACTTGGCTTTCTTCAGAGCTGGTGAATCGGTATGCTTCCACTGTTTTGACTGTAGTTTTGTTTCTGGTTGAAAGTGATGTATCCAGGTCTCATCCATGGTTACAAATCGTGCCACAAAATCATCGGGATCTGCTTCAAAACGACGCAAATTGTCATGGGACGTCTGGAACCTGACACATTTCTGTTCTGCTGTCAAGAGCTTTGGCACCCATCTTGCAGAAACTTTCATCATTATAATATTATAATATGCTCAACCCTCTCATGAGAGATGCCCACTACACTAGCAATATGTCGAGTAGTCAATTGTCGATCATCCATCAACATATCGAGCACTCGCGTGATGTTTTCTGGAGTGGTTGCTGTTGAAGGCCTTCCTGAGCGTGGCTTTGTCTGCCACGTTTAAATTCTGCAGCCCACTTCTTTACTGTGGAAAATGAAGGAGCATCATCCCTTAGAGTGGAGACCATGTCAGCATGTATCTGTGTTGGGGACATCCCTTTCTTTTGCAAGTACTTGATGACTGCCCTGTATTCAGTTTTGTCCATTTCTGATGATTTCAGAGGGTAGGTTTACCAAAAGAGCTGTAGTTGAGATAAAACAATTAGTACGTTTGTAGTTCTTGTGTCTGTGATTCACTAAATGATTGTCCTCATTGGTGGCAAACACCTGTCTCAACCTGGTGGGGAAAAACCACTCAACCTGAGAACTTTTCAGCCAACCCTCGTACAAGTACGTAGACGCTTCTTTATTTTTCAACTCCGTCACATAGTCGCCTGGGAGAGAGAGAGAGAGCCTGGGTATTAGCGTGGCTGTGTTGTGAACCCCTCTCTTTCCTGATTATTGAGACGACCTCTTTCTACGGTAGCCATGCTCGGCCTGAGTTTTTCTGCACTGTCCAGTGACCATTATCCAGGGGATTTCTACACTATCTCTTAGACCCCTGGTCACTCTTACTACACTGGCTAGAGTCTACTGTACAGGGCAATTGTCCACTCATGCGGAGTTACGGGGAGCTACCCTACACTGACCATTTGGTCATTGTTCTGAGTTTCTACACATGGGCTATGGCCCCTACATCAACCCTGATTCTCCGGGTTAGACATGGCTTCTTCTCTCTCCCTTTCGTTAAAATGGATTTGTTAACACAGTGGTCATAGCCCACTGAGTCCACTTTGTTACACAAGTAACTGTCAGATGATTTGACCCTTCAAATATGTGCGACTCTTTTCTAAATGACTAGCCAGAATCAGATTCACTAAGTCTTCTTGCAAGGATACCCACATACATAGAGAGAATAAGGAGTCCAAATAAACACCCATACAACAGATATGAAGTTCCTGATAGCCATTGCCTATCACCTATGAGAGTCCAGTTGTTCATAAAGATAGGGTCAGTTGGGTCTGTATAGATGACATACATTTCTCAGTGGCTTCAATCTGCCTGTCCTCTGCTGTGTGACTGAACTTAGCTGCATCAGCAGTATCATCGTCTGATGCATCTGGCACAACATGAGTATCTGCACTCACTCACTCACAGCCAAACTCTACCTCCAACACAGTATGGAGACTCTGCAGACTCCTTGTCAACCTGTTGTTTGCATGCCTCTTGTGCAATCTTCACATTCTCATGAGCACCATATCTTTGATCAATTTGCGAGTTTTCATGATTCAGTGTGAATCCTCTCACTTTGCAAGTTTCCTTGCCAGATTTTTTATATAAGCATAATTCTTTGGACCCCAGAACAGTGAATCTGAATGGGGTCTCTTTCCAATTGATCCGTTAGTTCACCTAAATAGTCCTCCCAGTGATGGATTGACATCACCAGGGGCAGAGACAAAGAGGACAGAGTCAGTATCACAATAGGAGACATGGTCTTGTAGCATGTCCAACACACTGTACAGTGTTAGTCTTGCATAACAGCTGGTAAAAGTAGCAATGAAGATGTTTGTGACATCACTGTCATGAGTCCCCTAAAATTGGGCTTCTTGGTTATTCAAAATGTGGATTTCATGTAAGGTCTTTTGGGGTTGGCCAAAAGTTTATAGAATTCTTCTAATTTAGTACTGTGAAGAAATTTAGTCTGTTTCATATTGAGTCTGAGTGTATTTACCCCAGAATGAATTAAACATTAGTTTCGAAAGGGCTCTCAAACCAGGACTTTTGACAATAAACTAAATGCCTTCATTCTTCAAATGGTTGTCAGTATATTGCTGTTTATCTGCTTCTGACTGAGACCATGCAGACCACCCTGAAGATTCTTGCTTGATTTTCATGAAGGTGTTGATGTAACGGGTAAACCCCTAGATTGGGTTGTTTATTTGCAAAAAACTAATTCAACATCAACTACTATAAAAACATCCTGTTCTCCATTTACTTGGTTTATACTATTTCAACTTCTAGTTAATTATTCCTTTCCGTGTGATGCTGTAAACAGTTAGATGTAATCAAAACATGAGAAATAATGACCATGTTATCATTATCCCCCTGAAATCATCAGTCTTGCTACACTGTGTACAGGCATATATTTGGTCAGGATACGAATCAGGGTTGTACATATTCACAGGAGTAAGTTTTTCACATGTAAAATGCACCCAGTGCAGTGCTTGCCTCAACTGCAAATGACTACTTATGTCTAGCAGTGTTACTTGCAATGTGAACATCTCTCAATTACATTTTTCCCGTTTAGGTCAGATCACACATTTTTCAGACTGAACTGTTGGCGCTGTTAAGATTATGTCACAATGCGTATACATGACGTCATCTGGCAGTTGGCACCTCTTGGACTTGGCCACATAATCTTTCGCTTTTTCCTTGTACTTGTGTGTTACTTTCATGAGAAACTTTAACACAGCTTTATCAGTATGTCTTTATGTATACAGTCGTCCCTTGCAATAACGCGCTTCGCGATACCACGGATTCGGTTAAACCGCGGGGTAATCCGTGGCTCCCAAAAGTTCATGTCTCATGCACATTGCGTAATGAGAGCAAAGCAATGACCTAGTAATATATCTCCGCATGTTCTCCATATCTAATTGAGGTCATAAATTACTCCTTTATTGTTAAATAAACATCTACCTCACGTAGCTGTTGCTGGATTATCTGTTGTTTGAGCAAATTAATGAGAACAGCCCTTTGAACTGCCAAAACTAATTTGAACATCAGCATGCCATGTGTTGTCATTGGAGTAACAACATGGCGGATGCGTACTCAGTGTTAACCAGAGTGTAATCCTGACAATAACCGGAAAAAATAGAATCTCATCAGACAATATCAATATTTTCTTAACAACCATACTTCCTAATTTAGTATGTTAACAGACTTTTCATCACAGAGCTCTGATGACACTAACTTGCTGTTCTTGCGCATGTGCATTTTTCATCATCATGGAAAATGTATAATGAGAATATGTCAACTTTAAAAGACACTTTGGCTTTTTGGTCAAAGACCATTCAACATTCTTATTAAACATAGGCAAAATACAACTCCATATGAAATGTTAAGTGATAAAAATGTGTAGAATGTCTTAGAAATACTATAGAATTTATTGACATGGAATATAGTTATTTCACACATTTGTGCTTGTGTGGTTTTGCAGCTGTTTCTACTTCTTAGCAACTTTGATTCTGTGGTATTGCAGTCATTTCTGGGGCAACACCAGCAACACATGCGACTGTCCTGATCATAGCAGTTTCCCACATTGTCCATTTCTACACTACTGCAGCTGAATATTCCAGTGGTGCATTGTGGTGACAGTTGAAGATGCCAGTGGTGCTTTGGTGGTGACAGTTGAAGGTGCCAGTGGTGCTTTGGTGGTGACAGTTGAAGATGCCAGTGGTGCTTTGGTGATGACAGTTGAAGGTGCCAGTGATGCATTGTTGGTGACAGTTGAGTGTGTCAGTGGGGTACTGTTGGTGACAGTTGATGGTGCCAGTGGGGCATTGGTGGTGACTATTCCAATGAATTAGTTCCATCCTTCATGGATGGGAGACACTCACTACCTTCCCCACTTCTCTCTGACATGGGGTAAGCGCATGATTTTGCAAACCAGCACTACTGTCCTCCTCCATGCTATAATTAGCACACTCGTCACATGGCTTACTGTTAACTCAGGGTGTCCAGTTGTTGTACCCTTCACCTGAGGCACTCGGTCTGACCCTTCTTCTGGCTTACGTCCCTTCTTCCTTTGTGTCCACATGTTGTACCCTTCCCCAAGGCACTCTGTCTGACCCATCTTCTGGCTTCTGGCCCTGTTCCTTCTGTCTCTGCTGTTCCAGAAAATGTCAAAATTTATCCAGCTTTAGGATCATTAAGATTCGAATAACAATGACCTAGATAAAGTCATTTCTTTGGAGAATAATTTTCACACTGAAAGTGTTTTGTAAAACAAAATATGTATGTCTTCGATTTTCAGCAATTTTAGATTTTCTCAAAGATATTATTTTAGGAAATAAGATTTTCCTGTTTAGTTTAGGTTTGGGTTTAGTATTTTGTTTGATATATTGTACTGACATAAGGTTTATTTTTAGTTTTACGCCACACTCAGCAGTATTCCAGCTATATGCATTACAGACAGTATTATGTTTTCATATTCCAATCATGTTAATACCTCTGTATTGGAGGCATGCTGATAATATATTGGATGGGTTTACTGTTTGAATTTAATACAAGAATATTATAGTTAATTTATTGTAATAGGCATGGTTCTGAACAAACTCCAGTCGTGAAACTAATGTGTTATGTAGGAACAGGATTCAACTTTCTTGTACTTTCTGTTGTCTACTTTTATTTTATGATGTGTGTTCAGTGCTGCCATGCTCAGAACTGGCAAGGTTTCATGTTGAAGATGGTCTTTTTGAACTGGTTACTTTGGGTCACCATTGCAAGTCTGTGGTCAGATGTTTTGAAAGTAAGTTATGTGTCGGGAGGAAGACAAACTGATGAGCTTCATGTTTAGGATCTCAGTGAGATCTAGAATTGTCATATGCTTGAAGAAGTTGTCACAGAGAAGATGCTAATGATGAGCATCGAGAAGACCAATCTCAGTAGTTCCAGGAGGGATACTCAAAAGAGGATATGACCATATAAAGAGTCCATCTCTCTGTAGTCTTCCCATCTCTGCTAAAGCACCTTTATTCACCTTAGTTTTGCTTCAAAGCCAGTAAGGTGAAGTCTATCCCATGAGAGCATCTCATCCCATGTAGACTAAGCCTTGCATGATTGGTGTGTGTTTGCCTATAAATCAAGTCACCAACCATCGAAGTAGATGTCCTTCCTGGAGGTTTGTGTATGGTCACAGGCCAGGGTAAAACCCCTGGATGTTGAGTTCTTTCTTCAGTTACTGTCTTTGATCTTGAGATGAGAAACCTAGCTGTCACTGCACAAATTGGTACAGCATGTCACAGATGATGAGGATTTTGTCTTCTTGCTTTTGTAGCCGTGATTCTTTTGGTGGGCTGCTTTGATCAAAACAATGACAGAAGACAACTTGAAGTCAAGAATAAACTTACAAGATATGAACTAAATCACAGAGCCTACGACCGGTGTAAATTGTTAATCAGAGATAAGCAGTATAACGAAGTACACTCAGATAATTGGAAGATGACAATGTCAAATGTAAACAAGAAATTGACAACAGAGAAAGAATAAGGTGCAATAAATTTACCCTTGTGCTAATCAATCAATACTGAATTGTGTAAGTAATGGTTATTTACTGAAATTATTTATTACTGGAAATGTGATATGAAATTGTTAACTTTTACTATTATAGATAATGTATTTACTTGCTTAGAATAAAGTCTGTGAAAATCAATGAAAATTACGATTACACAGACAACATGAGATGCAGCGTCGTAAAGTTGATGCTTGATGGCTGGAGTGGCAGGTCAGCTCGTCCCTTCAAGTCCCTGCTTTGCCTCTTTTGCTGGTCTGTCCACACCCATACCGATGTCTGCCAGCCTACTCTCCTTGCCTAGCCACCCTGCTTTATATGTACATGAATAATAACAATTTGCTTAGCTTGCTATATTTTCGACAAGTCAGCAGTTCCCACTAGCAGGATCTGCTCACGTGGCAATGCTTTGATTAGCTGTGGGTGACACATTGCTGACAAGTGTCCCAACATATCAATGACAAGTGTGCACAAATAATAGTGTTACATTTGCCCTTTTCTCAAAAAAAAAAAAAATTGTCAATACAAATTTTCTTTTCAGCTTCTTGATCCATATGAGTAACAAACTATGTATAAACAACAACATAATAATTCATAAGTGATCATCCAGAGGAATTCATCGAGTCCACTTGTTATTCCATTATCAAATATAAAACTAGTCACAATCAACAGGTGATGAATAGTCCTGCCACAGGCTACCACGTTATGTTTGAGAAATGTTTACAGATGTGTTCGATTTCATTGACTGTCCACTGACCTAACACACACACAGTTCTCTTGAAACAATGTCATAAATTGACATTGCATGAATCGCTATCACTGTAGATTCACATCACTCTTGCAATGTTTTCTACAGTCAACTGGTATATTACACCTGAAGTCAAGTTTCCACTTCTCTAGCTCTGTGGTACAACATCCAATTTCAGATATATATTCCTTACCATAGGTGAGTCATCTTCTAGCTGATCCAGATTCTCTGTTGTCCTGGGTGGTGCAGAGGGTAACGATCCCCAGTGAGCGTGACATTCACCTTCAGTTTTAACTGAGACTCTGTCGTCCCCACGTCAGCATCACTTGTTTGACATACATGCTTGACCTTATCTTCATTTTTCATGAACAGAGCCACTACACAAAGCTGACACAAGTTGATTGGGTGTATGGGACTTTGGACATGGCAGTATCCCGTTAAAGGCTGTGTGCATGTTTCGACCTCTCATTTCTTTAATAATGCATACTTAGTATGTTCGCAATTTACAGCTAACATACGATTTTCAAACAATACTTCGCAACCGTACTGTTAATTTCTTCAGGCCTGTTAAACAATGCCTGTGTCCCCATGGGCAGGGGTAAGTTATGAATTTGATAAATTTTAAACTTACCATTTATATCTTACAAGGGAAGTGGAGTAATTATCAAAATTTTATCACCATCCAATACTGTGGTACATGTCAATGTCTTACAGAGGTTCCATAAATCTTCCCGTCTTCCTGCTATAGTAAATTTTGATCGCAAAACAAACGGTAATATCATTGCTTCTACCTTGTGTGCAATTGACTAAACTCTGCAAAATTTTCCCTAATTCCATTGTTGAAGCAGGTACGAAAATAGCTCCAGGAATGTTCAAGGTTGAGTCCATCATGAATGCGATCTGAGTATCTGTTACATTTATCAGAATTATTTTCCTCTTGTACACATCAAAATTCAGGATGAATTCACGTCATTCTTTGTCTGACCTTATGTTTGATGATCTCAAGTTTTGCTGAATGCTGTCTGTTATGTTGCAGTCTGTAATGAAATTGAGGCCATTTCTTGTTTTATGGATATTTGTCCTCAGAAAACCTAAAGTCAGTAGGTCATTTTTTTGTTTTTATCATCCAAGCTATATTCCTAGTAACTACTGAAAGTATTTTACTTTTACCAGTTTATGAAGTGTATATGGGGCTAAAAACAGTCTAAAACATGTTCTTTGTAAGTTTACTAATTTTGCCAATAAAAACATTAAGATTGTATTTTTAGGAGCAGGCTAATTCACTGTTACTTTTTTTCTTATTTTTGAAAAAAAAAAAACACCCAGTGGATCCGTAAAACAAGAAATAAATTTGATCTGGCCTAAAACCCTCGAAAAAAGACTCCAGAGTCTGAGTGGTATAACCTTATTCCTGAAATGTGGTAAAAATAATTGTCTCAAATACAGAAAACTACTGACTCATTATTGCATAATATTCTTTTTAAGTTCAAATGTGAGAATAAGGATACTTGTATGCAGTAATAGTGGGTAATTATATAACTGTGTGATGTGATTTTCCTATTCACCTTCCCAGAGGTAATTAAAATGGCCTTATTGTGGATGTCATTTTCTTATATTGTCTTTCATTGATATTTAATCATCTTCAATGGCTTTGCTTATATTTCATGTAAAGTTTCCCATTTAACTTTCTGTCGAAGGTTATAGTTGTGTAACAGATATGCCATTCCAAATAAATTCATTCATATTTATATTGAAGTGTTTTCTTCTATTTGGGGGGCAGGGGGGGCAGTCTCTGTATGCTGTCTGTATATCTTTAACACTGATTGCAAATGTTGGACACCTTCAGGTGTCACATTAGGTGAAGTGTGTTGTCCACCTATCAATGTGAAAGTTTCTAAATTCTCAATATTATTGAGAGGAGTGAGTTTGGTTTACAACACCGTTTTAGTTTTACGCCGGTTTTAGCAATATTCTAGCAATATCACGGCGGGGGACACCAGAAATAGGCTTCACACGTAGCCATGTGGGGAATTGAACTCAAGTCTTCTGCATGATGAGCAAATTTGTCTGGTGCAGACTTTTACAGACCAGGGTTCCATTTTACAACACTATCTTAGTGCTATGGTTGCTCTCATACCTTAACGGGGCGGTGTGGTAGCCTAGTGGTTAAAGCGTTTGCTCGTCACGCCGAAGACCCGCGTTCGATTCCCCACATGGGTACAATGTGTGAAGCCCATTTTCTGGTGTCCCCCGCCGTGATATTGCTAGAATATTGCTAAAACCGGCGTAAAACTAAACTCACTCACTCACTCATACCTTAACATAGACTTAAGGCAGTTTTAGCGCTAGGGTTGTTCTGTACAATGACACCCAGATCATGGGTTCAAAACCCAGGATAGTTGTGACTGTTTATTATTTGCATTGGTTCCATGCATTTCATGTGGTTAATGCCTGATACGTGCATCTCCTTAAACTTTGGGTATATTCATATTATGCTAAATCCCCTGTTTATAAAGATGACTGAAACATACATCAGTGAGTTTAGTTTTATGCCACACTCAACAATGTTCCAGCCATATGGTGGCAGTCTGTAAATAATCAAGTCTGGACCAGACAATCCAGTGACCAACAACATGAGCACTGACCTAAGTAATTGGGATACAATGACAAGTCAGCAAGCCTGACCACCCAATCCGGTTAGTACGAGACACATGAGTTACTGAAGATCAGTTCTAGACTGGATTCTTCATGGGTTCAACATGGGTCCAAGGTTACACAAAGAGAATTAGAAGAAAGAGTGTTGTATTTCATTTCTGCAATACATATGAAATAACACCAACACATTGTATCATACAGAAAAGTTTATGTACAAATAACTCCAGTAAGTGGAACAAATATACATATATATCTTCAATACATAATGCCTCAGTTTGAACATATGGTAATTTTATGATCAGCATAATCTATAAGAAGGTTCATGCTAACATTTCATAACATTCCAATTTATTCTTTTTCAGACGATATTTTCCTTGGGCTACATAGACATATTTTCGGCTGCTGAAAATGTGTTGTAATAGTGCGTAATAAAATTATTGTATAAATACAAGAGTCTTTATCTGTGACCCATTACAATGTGTGTTGTTAAGAGATGTTGGGTTTTGTAAATACATGCTCATTTTGTCTGCATTTGTATTGGATCCAATCAACAAATACTGAAATGTGAACTACTGCGTGGCAGTTGGATTTGTTACAAAGCAGAACTTGAAACTGAGTTTGTACTGGTTTCCGTCCAATTCAGTCAATCGAGATGGATGCAGTTTGTTCGCTATCTACAGACCTAACATGTGATCTGTACAAGTATCACAACTACGTGGACGAGCCATAAATCAATGTGTCTTGTTTATGCTGTATAGCCTGAATGGTGTCAAGCTCAAATTGCATGTGGTCTATCATTGAAGTTGAGTATTGGTTATCGTCATTCACTAGTTTCACATTAATTCGCTGTGTGCATGCGCAAGGCATGTAAAAATATTTCTGGTTTGGTCGAATGCTATATCGATAGAGTAAACACACTCTAAAGAAAACAAAAATCAAAACAAATACATTGTTTTATGATATGTGCAAGATATCTCAATTCATTTATGAAACAAAGACAGGGATTAGCTAAATAAATAGCTTACTTTAAAGGGGCACTGATGCGGAGCGAATAATGCTTCTCGCTAACGGTCTAATTACGAAAGCAGACCGCAAATTGGTCAGCGCCCACTCCTTCGACCGTGACGGACAAAGGAACTGGGCTCCTGTCCATATTAGCAAAATTTCTTCACTTAAAGGGGCACTGATGCGGAGCGAATAATGCTTCTCGCTAACGGTCTAATTACGAAAGCAGACCGCAAATTGGTCAGCGCCCACTCCTTCGACCGTGACGGACAAAGGAACTGGGCTCCTGTCCATATTAGCAAAATTTCTTCACTTAAACAGTCAGGAGGCCGGATGCCCATCACATGCCATTTGTTTAAAAATATCCATGGTATTCCTTGTCTGATCGTAACCATATATCCCAGCAGTGTAGTTCTTTTCAGATGCTTGGATGGTATACTTACTGATCCAATTTGATCCTATTTCTGTGTTTTTAACCTCGATATTTAATCATGTTACATGAAAATATGATGTCTACAGGCACGTAGCAAGCCATTTGTTTCAGTACGGAAGATTGCAAAGCTGTATATTTAGGTAGTTTTGAGTGTTGGTTGAGCTGTGATAGCAAATAGCATACGTAAATTTTGGTAGCTATGGTAGCTACAATGGTTTATTATTTATGATAATAAAACACACAGTTGATTTATTTGAATTCGTAAACAAAAAAACGATGACCTTGGCTTTGGTAGAGAAATCTGAAAATTGTCTTACGTAAAAAAAACTTATTTCACTTATTTACCAAAGTACACAGCAAATGCCTGTGTGTATTCCTTATGTAACGAAATTCCGTTGGTATCCTCAAAACAGTTTCGGCCCATAAGTGTTTTCAGGCTGCATGCGACACAGAGATTACATCTTCCTTGCTGTAACTCGCGTTTGATGGTGTAAACCTACACGTGTTATTTGTCATCATTCTCTTGATGGTCAATTCATGAATTTATAACAGGTATAATTAGTAGCAACACCACTTCGGTTACTCAACAAAGGTTCCCATTTGGCATTTCTCCTGTCTGGAGTAAATACTCAACATTATAAATTAAGGTCTGTAATGGCAAATGTATTGTATGTTTTGTAATATGTGCATGTAAGTGATGCAAGAGGGTTTATCACCTGAGTTACAAAAACAAACATCGATCAAAGGATTAACCGATAACACACTGATTGATTAATTACTTTTGTTCTTCTAGCGGATTTGTCAAAAGGCAGTGTGTGTAGATGACTACACCCTGTCGTTAAGTGTGAGTGCAAAAACAACATCCTCCCTTCAAAGAATTAACCACCCTTGCGTTGATTGATTGATTGCTCAATATTGGTCAACTAAATTACTTAGAATAGTGGACATCATACAATTAGTTG